>NC_035447.2:111128471-111301179 GCF_002127325.2 Helianthus annuus
AAGATATTAACAAAAGTTAATTTATAACCATTTGATTTGATAAATGATAAATGGATGGACACTGGACTCAATACACGGAAAGAATACGTGAACCCAACAAGTATCCCAAACTGTGAATCACGAATTTACAATCGGATATATAAACACGAATTTATAAACCATTTAAATGCGTTGAGTATCCTGTATGAAACACGAATTTACAATCGGATATATTAACCATTTAAATGTGTTGAGCATCAGTTTTTGACTTAACATTAATTAAATTTCATGCCAAAACAACAGGGCCGGCTCCATAGGCTTGGCAACTTAGGCACGGGCCTAGGGCCACCAAAAAGATAAGGGCCTCCAAGTTTTTTAAAAGTTTTTATATAGTATATGTATTAGGCCCAAATAAATACATTTATTTCAAAACTAAACTGGTTTTTCATTGATGGAGCCCAAAATAAATATTGTTTAGCAAAAAAAGACCAAGTTTCAAAACCAATTTCGCCTTGATTTCCAACTATTACAACATAACAACCATCGACCTAATCATCAATATTTAGCGGCCTAAAGCCCCTAATACAACCGCAATCATAGTTCCCACTTCTAATCGCGACCTGCTTTTAATTTCTAGGCTATCGGCTATCACTAGACGAAAAAAGTAAGGGTAATCACCCATGGCGTCGGGATTAGAGGAGAGTTTATCAACGAAATTAGGGCTCTCACTTCATAGTTCGCTTAGGGTCTCCAAAAATGTAGGAACGGCCCTGCAAAACAACCGATTACAAACAACAAGTGGTAGGTAAATGGGTAATAAGGTGTGTTGCGACCCCCTTTTGAATTGTTAAACTGATCCTACTAGTAGACAAAACTATGAGTTAAGGGTCGAGAAGGACCCTGGAATTCTATGGCCTCATAAACTAGGAAACCAAATGTATCAAAAGCAAATGAGATAAATCATGTATAGACCACCCCAGGAGTGGGCGTGAGTTTGTGGCGTTGAGGCATATCCACGCCGTGCACACCACCCCGGGAACGGCTTGGAGGGTGGCGTGGATGTGGAGGCGGGGGTTATTCCACCGGCGTGGAGGGCATAGTAGTGGTGACGTGGTTGGTGTGGGTTCTAGGTGTTGCCCCAACGGATCTTTAAAAAAAATACTTTTCAAAAAAACTTACTCCTCTTATTTAATCTAAACTTATTCTACCATTTTTTACCTTCGAAATCTCTCAACTTTCATCACCTTCATCTCATTTCTCTCTTCAAATAGCAATGAATCCATGGACCGAAGAAGAGGAAATCGCGTTGTGTGAATCTTGGATCACAATAATTACCAATAACGAGCCTCCCTTACCCCCGCATTCGTTTTGGGATCTGATTTTCCAACAACTTTGTATGCATAGGGGTGAGGTCACTTGAACCATTGACGCACTTTGTTCACTTTTCAGGCTTATTCATGTGAGTAGTTCTAGATTTGAAATGCTTGTCAACCCCGTGGAGAACGACGATAGTGAGCTTACAAAAGAAGATGACGTCATCCAAGTCGTCCTCGTCGACTACAGGCACACATACGATCGTGACTTTAAACATGTCGCCACGTGACAAATAAAAGATTTTCTGGTTAAGGATGTTTAGGTTAACGTTTAATTTTAATAATGTAATGTTTCTTTTGGTTTCGTTTTTTTAAGTTATGTAATGTTTTTATCTTTTAAATTAAGTAATGATATTTTTATTAAATTTAATAGATTTTATATAATTTTTAAATATAAAATAATAATAAAAAGTGTGAGTCACATGTCGAACAACACCACTTTTTCACACCCAATCCCACTCCTTTTTTGCACCACGTCACTTTCCTGACACGTACTGATGTGTCATTCACATGTAGCATAGCGTGGGGTGTTCATCGGTTCAGTTTATGGTTTTTATGGGTTATCTGGTTCGTTTTATTCGGTTTTCAGAATTTTGTACCCCAAACTAAAAACCAAACCAAATTAGGAATATGCAAACCAAATAAACCAAATCGTATCTAAATACTTTTTTTTTCCTAATTTATATTTATGTTTGTGTTCTAACTTCCGAACATCAAGTCGGCAACTAATTTAAAGCTAATAATCTATACTATATAATAAAAGAAACTTGTTTTGAGACACTTGTCATTCTCCCATTTAATTGATTAAAATTATTAATAACTATATTAGAACCCCGAGTATTACACGGGTTTAATAAATATAATTTTATATACTAAATAAAAACAATATATTTTTAAAAACCTCATTTATTACATGTATTGAGTAAATATAATTTTATATATTAAATAATAAAAAATTATATCTTTAAGAACATCGTGTATTGTGCGGGTTGAATAAAAGTACTTTTATATACTAAACAATAAAAAAGTTATATTTAAAAAAACCCCTGTGTATTCACAGGTGAAAGAAATATAATTTTATATACTAAATAATAGAAAAGTTATACTTAAAAAAAACTTCGTGTATTGTACGGGTTTAATAAATTTAATTTTATATAGCAAACAATAAAAAAATGTTATATCATTAAAAACCTTGTGTATTACACAGGTTTATCTATTGTTAAAAAAAATCTTTCTAAGTCAAAATGGATTTTTTTATTATTTTTTAAATTAGGTTAATACTATTTTCGTACCATTCATAAAACCTTATAATCACAGTAGCATCATATATAAGCACATCACATAACATACACATCACACTTTCTATACCAAGTAGCATGTGTTCGTACATATAAGCATAGTTTCTGTACTAAGTCAAAGTCACAGTTTCATACCAAGTCAAGTTCATGTCACGAATGCACCTAAAACTAAAGTCGAGGTCGAACCGAAACCGAAACAACAAAAACTTAATTAAAAACTGCGAAGTGAGTTGTACTAACCGATTGCGTGGTGATCTTGGGACCGATTGCGCAGCGAGGGAGATAGAGAGAGATTTTTTATACTCGCATATTAGTATACTTGCAGGTAGGGTTTGATGAGAGTTTTTGATAGTTATAAAGAAGAAAACATGCTCTCACGTAATTTATAAACTAATTTGGTAGTTGGGGCGGTTTGAGGATTAGTGCCTTAAGTTCGGAAGTTTGTTTTGAGGAATCAGATCAAATAACATGCATGCGCCAACAGTTGAACACAAGAGAGTTGGGACGATTTGGTCCTCAAAAGGAGTTGGACCGATAATCATTAAGTGGCAATTGGGCTAAGAAATTAAGTTTTTTTTTTTTTTCTAACTCAATATATGATGAGATCAAAGGAATTATTATCATAAATATTTTTATTATTTTGGAATTCGTATGAATTCTTATTAGATTTGATTAAATATTATTGATAATAAAAATTTGTATTATATTAGATTTTAGATTTGATTAAATATTATTAATAATAAAAATTTGTATTAATTTAGATTAAATATTATTATTATTATTAGTATTATTAATAATTTTAATCAATTAAATGAGAGAATAACAAGTGTCCCAAAACAGGTTTCTTTTATTATATAGTATAGATATAGATACTAAAAATAATAATATTTAATCTATATTAATACAAATTCTTATTATTAATAATATTTAATGAAATCTAAAATCTAATCTAATACAATATAACCATTAAATTTTATCGTTCATGTTTGTCCATGTTTGTGATAAAGGTGTGATTTATATGCCATGCTTTAAACTTATATAAGAAAAAAAGAAAAGTTATTTTAATCATGATCAAAAGTGACCAGTGTGATATACACAAAATTATTATTTTACTCAATGAGATATAAGAAAAAAGAGAATATATAAATCTATACTATATAATAAAAGAAACCTGTTTTGTTTTGGGACACTATATTAACTTTCAAATAAATAAAAAAATCCGCCTAACATCACAGATGTTTCTGTTAAATTCGATTAATTAATTTGTGCAACAATCACTATTATCTTTATCATTCAGTACGGTTAACCGATTTATAATAATACAACCTCCCACCTATTCAATCATATGATTTTTCAATCTTATATTAACTAAATAAATAAAGATTAGTATTCAATCTTATCCTACTTTAAATATAAAAAAAATCTGTTAGTTCAGATTATTATTTAGTCTTATCCTACTTTAAATATAAAAAAATCCGTTAGTTTTTTTTTAAATATATTGTTTTATTATTTGGTATATAAAATTATATTTATTCAACCTATGTAATACTCGGGGATTTTTAAAAATATAACTTTTTTTTTATTATTTGGTAAACAATGGTACATTTATTCAACCCGTGTAATACAATGATTTTAAATATATAATTTTTTTTATTATTTGGTATATAATATTACATTATATAACTAATTTTATTATTTAATATATAAAATTATATTTCTTTAACCCGTACAATGAAGGAGGCTTTTAAAAAGATAATGTTTTGTTATTTGGTATATAAAATTCATTTATTTAACCCGTGTAATACACGGGGTTATAACCTAGTATATAAATAAAAGATATAGCAAAATATAACAAACACATGTCGTACATACAGTCACAAAGTTAAAACTTCAAACATATATGTGAAATGTCACAGAATAGTAACTAAGTTTTAAAACTGTTCTAATTAGGTCACTAATATCATTTTTGTCTCAATTAGATAACTTAACATTCAAATCGAGACATGTCCTTTTTTCCACGTGTCAAGAAAAAAATGGAGCATAAGATATCGTGGTCGTATTATTTTAATATATGAAATTAAATTTATTAAAAATAAAAAACACTTTAATTACATTAAAAATTAAAAAAAACAAGTTACAATCAATGTCATCACTCGACGTTAGCATCAAATAAAAGAGAAAAAAGAAATAAAAGTCCACATCACCATGGTTATGTATGAAATGGATGAAAAAACTTTAATTTTAATGAAAAATGAATGTTGAGTGACATGATTGGAACACATTTGAAACTTAAGTGGCCTAATTGGAACACTTTAAAAACTTGGTTACTATTCTACAAAGTTACCCCATTATAGAAACTATAAATAGTCAACAAGTCTAATGACACAAAATATAAATAATCTTCAAACATGAGTCTTTCTCCAACTCGAATGAACTCTATACATCAAATGAAGAAAATTTAATAAATAAACATGTATTTCGATCGACATTTGATGCAACCATGGGGATGAGATACATATACTTAGATATTAAACTTAGTTTTTTGGGATAATGAATTATATCGTTTACTAAACATCATTATTTTTATTTAATAGTTAATTAAATTAACGGTTTATTTGGTATCCAAATAAACAGAATAAACCAAATAAAACAATATGTGGATCCAAAAACTAAACCAAAAACCATATTTTCGGTTAGAAATCAAACTAAAAATCGAATTCGTTATTCGAATCAGTTTATTTGATAACGATTACAGTTTAATTTACGGTTTTTTAACACCTAGCATAACCCTCAATTTTCAAACCCAGAAATTATCAAAACCCATTCAATACTCGACCTATTAGCATTCTTATCCAAAAGAATAATATTAAAAAAAAAACCCTCTTAATACCTATCAAGAAAACTAACTCAAGAACGTTTTAAATTCGTTGAGCAACATAAGACCTACACGCATGACTTAAATACACTCACTTTATACCATTTTTATACTCTCAATAATAATATCAAGAAGACGCGTATTTCTTTTCTTTTCTTTTACCCCCACCCAATTTATTTTATACTCCCACAAAACCCTACAATTCTCCGCTCACACCATCAACGAAATGTCATCCCAACAGATCCAATCCCACCGTGAAAACGCCGAAATCTTCACCGGCGAAGCCCTCTGCAAGCAAAAATCTCACGAGCTCTTAACCAAATTCTCCCTCCCAAAAGGCCTCATCCCTCTAACTGACGTCACGGAGGTCGGCCACAACGCCGCCACAGGGTTCGTGTGGGTCCGCCGGAAGAAGAAGACGAATCACGTCTTCCGTATGATCAGTCGGAAAGTGTCGTATGATTGCGAAGTTACGGCGTTTGTTGAGGACCGTCGGATGAGGAATTTGACCGGTGTGAAGAGTAAAGAGCTGTTGATTTGGGTGACGGTTTCGGATATTTGTGTGACGGAAGGTGGGAAGATTACGTTTGGGACGCCGGCTGGGTTGTCGCGTACGTTTCCGGCGACCGCCTTTGAGGAAGAAGAAGAAGGTTGATGATAAATTTATGGATTAATGCTTTTTCTTATTATAAATCTTGTTTGTATTTTAATAATATTCCTTTGTTTGTCTTGTTGAGATGCATATACATGAACAACATCATCTTTCACTCGAATCATTAACTCTGGGTGTAAAGAAGGAAAGCTACTCGTGATCAGCTTGGCTTGAAATAGAGCTTGTTTAGTTATTGAATCTGAGCTGGGCCTTAAATACAAAGCTGGTTTAGGTAGAGCTCAAACAAAATTAAGTTATTTTATATATAATATAATAAAATAATAATAATGATGATAACATTGGCGAGCTTTTAGCTCGTTTGAGGTTGTTCTTGAAATAGCTCGAGCCGAGCTCAAGCTTTGGGTTTTACTCACGAGCTCGAGCTCAAAGAAGTAGACTCAGACCGAGCCGAGCTTCATAAAAACCTAACGAGCCGAGCGCGAGCCTAGTCGGGCTTGGCTCGGTCCGGCTCGTTTACACCTCTAGCTCTAGTTAGAATGTTTACAACTAAGCCTAGCGTAGGGTCCATAGACGACTAGGAAGATGTGATAGCTGATGTAGAGGATAGGGAAAGGGATAGGATACCCGTAACCCAAGTTGAAGAAGCGCGCAGAGATGCTCATATTAAAGCAATGGTCTGAAATTAAAGGACTTCACAATGCACCTCAACACATAGATAGGATCTTTGTTGTACCAAGAGGAAAATATTATTTTTGAAATACTTACAAGAGTGGTTCTGGATTTATTTATAAAAGTTACAACATGAACATATCATCAACTGATAATTAGCAGGAGTCTCGTGTGTTGTGTTGCGGCGGTAACAAACATAGCATTCATTTAATTAGGTGTAGAGCAAAGTAAGAAATTAATCTTTGTTAAAAAAACGATTTGGGAAAGGTTTATATTTTAGTTCTTACTTATGTATAGCAATAGTACCTGCGCTACACAGCGGGATGGTTCTTCTATAACACATACACGACGTTGAGTTAAATGCTTGGTTGGTACCTGTGGTTTGTAAATATTGCAGATTTGGTCCTAGTGGTTTAATAATTACAAAGTTGGTTCCGGTAGTTGTAATTTTTGCACTCGGGTGGTCCTTATCACTAACGCATGTTAGATTTTTCAGTTAAATATGTGTAAAATGACATAAATGTCCATGAACAATTAAAAAAAAACTAAAAATATATAAATTATAATTATTAATAAATTTAAGTGAGTCCCATCTCCTACCCCTCCCCCACCTTCTTTTTCTTCTTCAATCTCCTAATATCTTCTCTTCCTAGACCACATAACCACCCATTAACCACCATAACCACCCATTATCAGGTGACAATAAAACCTCGACCACCGGTAACCCACCACAACCATCTCGACCACCGTCTCCCACCATCAACTAAGCCTCAATTCCACCACCCCTTCCTTCCCCCTTTCTCACCGCCGCCACCGTCAACGCAGCCGCAAACCACCACCACCTCCTTCCCCCAGAGAGATTCCAAATAAAATCAGTGGGTTAAAGATTCTTGTGAGGTAAAACATGAGCTGGAATTCACTGAGTGGTTCCATCCCACCATCAATTTTAAAGTTGCAGAAGTTGACTAATCTTGATTTGCAAGTCAACAATCTGAGCAGTCCAAAACCTGAATCGTGTGGAACCGTCGCCGTTGGAGAATGAACGGCAACCCTAGACGGCACTGCATCGGACCATCAAAAAACTACCCTCACTTTCTAAATCGGTACAACTTCCATATATCGCCATCTGGGAACTGTAGAATCACCTGTATCGCGACTCGGGAGGGGCAGCTCCGGTGCACAATCGTTGGACGTTGTTGCCGACGAGTTTCGGTGTGATTCGGTATGTCGTTTGAACTTTTCGGACAATTATTCATCGTTTTCGCTTAACGATCATTTAGTTTCGGTTGAAATTCTGATAAATTTTGACAAAGTTTCAATATAATTTATTGATATTCGGTATTTTTAGTTCGAGTTCTATATATTTTAAAGATTTCAAACAGTTTGTCGCTGATGTTGGTGGTTGTTCGGCTGTGAAGGAGGGATGTTGGTGGTGATGGTGTTGGTCTTGGGCAGAAGAAGTGGCGGAGAGAGAATTATGATTTTAATTGTTGAGGGCAATTTGGTCATTTAACATCAACTTAACTGAGAAATTTAACAGAGGTTAGGTCAGGGGACCAACCGAGTTCATTTTTGACAACTTTTGGGATCACGCGTGTAATTAGTAAACCACTAGGACCAAGTATGAAATTTTTGCAAACCACAGGGACCAACCAAGCATTTAACTCTAAAACGTTTGTTGTTACCATACAGTTGGTAGTACATATAAGTAGTAGTTAACAGGAGAATTGCCATCAAACAGTTGGTTGGGTACATATTTAAGTGTAGTAAGCAAAAAACTGATCGTCTATATTTTCATATCTTGTGTATGCTGGCCAAAAAATATGCATCAAAAAGACTACCGAACGATGCTTCGACTGAGCTTGGTGTGGGGCTACAGCTTTTGCTATACGTCAAACAGAAGCAGAAACTTATAAGCTATGAACGCGCATACCTCTTTTTTATGCAACTGAATCTCCAGAATCTGAAAGCAAAAACGACGAAAAACAGGGCCTGAAAACAAAAGGGAAGCATTTAAGATAAAATCACAATAAATACTTTGACCGCACTCCCTGAAACAATAAATTATATGGGAAGATAGGGCAATAGTCAAAGTTAATTGTAGAAGATGACCCGCAGAGGCTTACCATTGTCTTCATTTCATAATAATGATCCAAAGCCCACTAATATTTCGATTGCTTCGACCCAAACCAAGGCCCCGTGGAATCATCCAAACTTGAATGTGCTGCCATATGAATATGAATTTAGTCAAGCAAAAAATTAAAACATTTTCAAACTTCAATTAGTGGTATACTTTTGAACAGATGTAAAAACTGTTTTAAGAACAATCATGTAAATATACGTTATTCGCATTTAATCGGGTATGCATGCATGAAAAGCATCAGCCAAAAAGTACCCCAATAACAGCTTGTATACATCAAATCGAATAACACGGAATCTACGGAAACAAAGGGAGTAAAAAACGAACCGGACAGAGAGCATAACATCTCAAAAACAAAGCTTTCTTGCCGTTCCGGACAGCGACGCTGGTAGTACACTCATGTTTGCATTCAATCGCGTTGAAGGAGGTGAACGATGGTTGAAGCGGAATAGCGTATTAAAATTACGGCTGAAATTACCATACTACCCACAACAGATGATTCATAAGGTAGTATAGATATACACTTTAAAACTCTAGATTTCGTTTTCCTCTTTGAAACCCTAGATTTCGCGCTCCAAGAGTTTTGTAGTCCCATACAATCTCACCTAACATGTCTTGAGGCGAACAGAGACTTCCGTCTTTCACCGATCTTTGTAGCTCACAAAAGAATTTCAAATCCTGCAATTTGATATAATCAAGCAACACCCGTTCATGATCCGGGACCCACATCCTAGGAAACGGGGTGTAATCGCACGACGGGATCATAGACATATGCGAAAATCTAACTCCTTCAATCGCATCAGCAAGACCTAATCTTAACAAATCCGCATACTCCGGAGTCCGATTGTCCATACTCTGCCGAAGCGGACGGCTGAGATCGCGCGATGCTTTCTTATACACCTTCGCTCTTGACTTCATCTTATACCTAGCGGCGTATAGTTTAGCCACGGAGCTTCGAATAATGTATGCACAGAAACCGACAACCTTCTTTCTATTATCGGCATATTGATACCAATCCGCCATTGTTTCAAGAAACTTGTTCATTTGCGCATTTGTTTGCGCTTGACCGCAATAAAGCATTGGAGTACAGGGTAACGGCTCGGGATCTTTATCACCCTTAACAAACTTAAGCCGTCTAAACTGGCGTATACATTGCTGCAAACTCGCGGTAACCGAAAGCAAACTCCCCACGCTTTTTTGAGTCACGATATGACCGCCATTTGACGCAAACCGAATTTTTGGATAAATTACTCTTTGACATATTACATGATCCAAAAACTGAACCCCTCTGGTTACATGTTCAATCTCCACCTTCGATTCGTCCAACTTTAGTGCGTATTTATTCGCACAAAACTCGATTATCGAATCCCTAATTTCCACCGCATCCTTTCTTGACCCTCTAACCCCAATCAAGAAATGACCCCCGTAACGAATATAATCCATCTTTTTTGGTTTATCTTTTGCACCCCCTCGAACAAACTCGGGCCATGATGGAGTACGGATACCACAATCATCAATCAAATTATCATCGGACGGATACGAATGAAAAAATCCAATAACTTTCTCCTCCATCATGTGATCTAACTCGTTAAGATAAATATTAGCAAGTAAAGGACTCAAAATCCCGCAATAACCGTAATTGGGTACCTTAGCAGCTTCCACAGGTGCAAAATCGTAAAATGTTCTTAACCAATAAGGGTCCGGTTTAGCCTCATCTTCATCAAGAACTTTCTTCCTTTTCAAACCCTTTTTCTTCTTTCGTTTCCTCGTAATCTTTTCATCACTAACATGCCCGGTTTTCGATACCGCTTTCAACCCGGATTTGATCAAGATCAAAACTTTCGGATCCGTCACGCCTTTTTCAACATATTCAACCATCAAATTCACGTCCAGTTTATCAAATACTTGGGTCAAATCCCCTTTCAAGAACCACACATACCCAGCAAAATTACTCCTAATTGTTCGAATCACCGTATGTGCATTCCTTCGCGGTCGAAACGCGTGCGATTTGCGCGAAAATCTCGGCTCAAACACCGGCTCAAGAATCATCAACAACAATTCTTGAACCACAAAATCTTGAAACGGAGGTTCCTTTTCATTCAAAATCATCAAACGCTTTCGACTCGAGAGTTTCGAAAATGGGATTTTGTCATTAGGGTTTTGAATATAGGGTTGTGTTTTCATGTTCCACTGAAATTGACCCCGTACGACAGCGTTTCGGAGAGACAAGAGGTTGTTCAACACGTGCGATTGAACAGCGTGGCGGGCCGGGAAAGAGCCGGTGAAGTGGGCGCACGTCCGTTGGTAGGCTAAGACCCAAAGATCGAGTTTGGAGATGAAACCGGTGAGGTTTGAGAAGTGGGTTTGGTTGCGGTTTGAGAAGGTTCGGACCCATAAATCGGAGAGAACCTGAATTGGGTCTTCTTTGAGAAGAGAGTGTGGGTCTTGTTTGGGTGGTTGTTGATGACGGCGGCGACGGTGCTGCTGCTGGTGGTGGTGGGGAGTGGATATGTGTGAGAAGGTGCGGATGCAGGTAAGGTGTTTGAGTTTAGTCCTAAGAGACATCGGTGATGTGGTTTTCTTTGTGTTGGCTTGCTGGATAGCGTAAACGAAGGTAGTGTTGTGGTTGATGTGGAGAAAACCATGTTCACCGTGAGGCTAGTAGCATCTATGTAGTTGCTTCTATGCGACTGAATCTAGAAGATCTTTATTTACTCTACAAAATCTGCATCAAATGTCAAAGATAAGTTATGAATAAAATTCTTACCCACTTTTTGGGTTTTTCGGGATTGGTATTTTTGGTTCAGTACAGTATTTTGGGTTGATTTACCTTCGAATACCGGTACCGTACCGGCGGCTTCCGGTACCGGTACCCACTTTTTGTGTTTTTTGGGACTAGTACTTTCGGTTCGGTACCGGTACGACACTGAACTCATCCCTAGATAAAAACAAAGTCTTACCTACGTAGTAGCTATCTGAAGCTAGTGATGATAGTTTGATCCGGTATCCGAAATTATTTCTACCTTCAAATCAACCTACGTGACACATTAAATGAATATGTATAAAATCTTTTCTTTTGCATTTTAACTATGATCATGGTTTTAGAAAACGTTTGAGGCGTGCGCCTCAAGGCGAAACGGCCAAAAAACGAGTCTGAGGCGCGCCTCATGGTGTTTTTAATGTATATGCGCCTCAGAGGGGCTGAGGCGCTAAGAAAGCTGCGCCTCAGGGAATTTTGATAGTTGTTTTTGACTTTTTGTGTCAGTTTCAAGCATTTCATGTCTTTTTTAAGTGTGTTTTTGATGAATCTGATGATAAAATTAGTTAGTATTACTATTTTTATAATATACATAATTTTTATATTTATTTATTAATACCGCCTCGGCTTTACGCCTCATGAGGCGAAGGGAAAGCGCCTCGAAACTCGTTTCCGTTCTTTTAAACATTGACTATGATAAGTAATTGACATGTATATATGTAATTTGGAGATACCAAACATGTAAATTAAATACACACAACCATATATACAATCATTTCTTTTGCATTGTAAGTATGAAAAACGATAATTTCCAGATATCAAAACATGTAAACTAAATACACACAACCGAAACCATAAATGTTCATGTAAACCCATACATGGAGATCAAGTCCTTTCGGTGTACAATAATTAACATGTGAAAATGGAAAAGTACGGTATTTTTTATGTAATTTGCCCAGCCTAAAAGTACTTTTTGCAGCAGCCGTTTGATACTAAGATTGTAAACCGATACTTCACAGCAAAAGTGACCTTAAAATACTTTAGTTCTCAACAGCGATTCTCCATCATCTACAACAGATATGAAGAAAACTAACTCAGGTAAGTTTGACCGCTTCCCTATTTATAATTACAAAGAAAACATAATGATTGAAAGGTCGAAAGTCAAAGTTTGAAATAAGCAAAAAAGTTAATTGTCATTTTCGTCCCTATAGTTTGTCCAATCATGTCAGTTCAGACCAAATTTTAAATTTGTACCAATTTCGTCTCTGACATTCTTGAAAATGCTAGTTCCGTCCAAAAAAAACATGAGTTAACTGCCATTTTCGTCCCTGTGGTTTGTCCAATTATTCGATTCACCTTAGTTTTTTGGACGAAATTGGCATGTTTAAAGAACGTCCCAGGACAAAAATGGTACAAATTTAAAATCTGGCCTGGACTGGCATAACTGGACAAACCACAGGGACGAAAACGACAGTTAACTCTAAGCAAAAAAAAAAAAATGATTAATACAGGTGGTCAATGACAACAAACTATCCCAATTGCTGGGCGGTCGTGGTTCGGGTCGGGTCGGTTACGAATGCATTTTTGGCCTCAAGTAACAAAGCAAGCAGAACACTTTATCCGATTTTACATCAACCAATCCATAGAAAATTGTCTTAATCTACCACCAATATCTCGTTTTGGAAAATCATACTCAAATATGCCCAAGACCAATTTCATCTCTTTGGTTAACATGATAAAGATAAAATTAGGGATTTAGAATCAATTTTCTTAAACTTTAGTTTCAATAATCTTTGCATAGTTAGCCCCTAAATTCAAGTTTTAACAAACTAAGTCACAAATTCAAGATTCAAATTCATAGCACACAAAGATTTACATGTTGAACTGATTTCTAAATTCATATTTATTGTGACATATACTTAAAACAACTAAAGAAGTAATAAAACTAAAAGAAGAAAAAATAAGTTTACCTTTTAGAGAGGGAGAGCTCCGACAGAAGGTGGCAGCGAGGCGGATTGGTCGGCGGACGGCGGTCCAGCGGAGAGACAAGGTGAGAGTGAGACTTCTGTGCGTGCTGTGTGTTATGTTGTGTTGATTTTCTTTAAAACCCTAACCTAACCTTTTAATTTACTATGGGAAAGATTATTGCTCCCTTTTGTTTCAAAGTTTTGATGAATTTTAATCAATGTTTTAAAAATCGGATTTTGAGTCATGCCGTGTTGGGCTCTAAAATGGTTTAACCGGTTGAACCGGATTGTATCGGGCGGTTGAACAGAGTTACTAGCTAAGCCTATAAATTCTATAAAATACAAATTCATCTAAAAAAACAATCCAATCTTAACTAGAATTTATATAACTTATCATAGTTTTATCTAGAAACAACAATTTTTATTGTATACTATTAAACATTTTAAGAATATTTTTATTAATTATAAACAATATTGCATTGTACAAGGTGATTAACAATTTCAACAACGATGAAATATTGGAATAGAAGGTACTAGGTTAATTACCGTAAATATGGAAGATCGATATTACCTTAATATGTATTTTATTAAAATTAAGAAATCAAAACTTAAGATAATGCAAACCGGTACAACGGTTTGAATCGGCATAACTGGATTTACCGCCGATACATAAGACATACCGTATTTGGGTTTTACCGGCCTTTATCGTACCGGACTCGTGTCCGATATCCGGTTTAACCGGTATAACCGGCCGGTTGATACCGGTATTTAAAACATTGATTTTAATACTTTAGTCTAAATTTGAAACCTTTTGCATTTAAGTTCTGTGGTTTCAATTTTTTTTATTTTTGGAATAAACTACAATTTTACCCTCTAGGATTTAGGTCAATTGGCACTCTAACCCTCTCTAATGAAATAATTGCAATTTTCCCCCAACGTTGTTGTTATGTCGCACATTTACCCCCCGACGTCATTCAACGGTAGTTTGACTGTTATAGCCTTATAGGTAAGGGTATTTTGGTAATTTTACCCCATATTTATTATTATTATTATTATTATTATTATTATTATTATTATTATATATAAAAACTACCTACACATCTCTCTCATGTCTCTCTCTCATCCACCACAATAATCACCACCGGGCACCACCACAACCACGGCAACTGCCGCTGCAGTATGTATCCCTTCACCCCTCTTGAATATGGTCTGTTTCAACTTACTCCTACCAGAACAAGGTACTGATTTCTATCTTGTTTCAAGATCTTCTTCCCTTTGGTTTAAATTCAGTTGCTTTAAGTTGGGTCTCTTTGTTTTTGCTGAAAGGTTGTTAAAAGATTGATTTTTTGGTCTGATTTCATTTTCAGTTATTATGAGTTGGGTTTGTTCTATGTTGTTAAGATTCTTGAAAAAAAAAGTGATATTTTGATTTGATTTTAGTTATGCTGAATTTGGGTTTTCTTTGTTCTTGTTGAGATTCTAAAAAAATATCTTTTGGTCTGATTTAAGTTAATATGAGTTGGGTTTTTTCTCTGTTGTCAAGATTTTTGATAAAGTTGGATCTTTTGATTTGATTTCAGTTATAATGAATAGGGTTTTCTTTATTTTTGTTGAAATTCTTAAAGGATTGATCTTTTGCTCTGATTTCAGTTATTATGAGTTGGGTTTGTTCTGGGTTGTCAAGATTCTTGATAAAGTTGATCTTTAATTTGATTCTGGTTATGCTGAAATAGGGTTTTCTTTGTTCTTGTTTAAGATCCTAAAAAGCATGTTCTCATATTATTGGAATTGATTATAATCTGAGTGTTTAATTGGTGAGTACAACAATTGTACTCAGATGTTGTGCACATGATGGTGTTTAATTGGTGGTTTACTTATAACCAGGTGGGTGGTGGAGGTGGGTGGCGGCGGCTGATGGTGGTGGGGGTAAGGTTTGCAAGAACTGTTTAATATTGGGGGGGGGGGGTATTGCTGAGTACAACAAACCATATGGTGTAATAAGAAAGGACAATTTAGTCATTTTACACCACGGGGTAATATTACAGAGTAGAACAAACCATAGGGGGTAATATGAAAGAGCAATATAGGCATTTCACATTTCAGTTAACATATCTGTTAACTTATTTGACATCAGCGAGTAATATTGTGACATAACAACAACGTTGGGGTGGAAAATTGATATTATTTCGTTAGAGGGGTTCAGAGTGCCAATTGGCATAAACCCCACGGGGTAAATTTGCAGTTTACTTTTTTTTTTGCCATTTTGATAAAAAAAATGAAATCATTTCATATTTCTCAAATTAAATCCTGCTATTTTGTTATTTTTCTCAGGAGCAAAATGGCCATTATAATTTTATTATAACACATTATTAATAAAAATTATAAAATTAATAAATCCTTTTGACCTTATAAAAAAAGCACAGACTTATCATCCCCCCCCCCAAACCCTAATTCATCCTCTTCTCCAAACCCCATGTCGGTCGGACCACGTGGCCGTATGGCTCCGTTGTATGGTCGAAAAAAGAGTGGGTGTTGCCGGACTTTGATAACGATGATATTATAAGCTGCTTTGAAGGTAACTCGAATATGTTTTGGGGTCGTATTGCTCCGGTGTATGGTCGAAAAAAGAGTGGGTGTTGCCGAAAATTGACAACGATGATATTATAAGCTGCTTTGAAGGTAACTCGAATTTGTTTTGGGCTGAATGCTATGGAATAGAGAATCTCAATGGAGAATAGGGTTTGGAGAAGATGATGGATTATGGTTTGGGTTTGGGGGAAGATGATGTATGTGCTTTTATATGGTCAAAAAGGGATTATTTAATTTTATTATTTTAATTAATAAAGTGTTATAATAAAATTATAATGATCATTTTGCCCCTGAGTAAAAGGACATAATACCAAGTTTTAATTTGAGAAATATGAGCTGATTTCATTTTTGGACCAAAATGGCAAACAAATGAAACCACATGGATCCAGATGCAAAAGGTTTCAAATTTGGAATAAAGTGGCAAAAGTTACCAAATCTCGGGGACCAAAATGGCAGTTTACTCTTAAATTAAGCTTAAACTATCCACACACCCTATCTGCCTATTTGCACACCCTTTGCCTCGTATATGCCTCGTATAGGCCTCTACAGGGCGTATAGGGTTACATCAAATTCAGTGTCTGACTCATGTTAGTTCTGGTTTGGCGGCTCCTATACGTCACGTATAGCCCTATACGTGTCGTATAGGACCCCTCGTATAGGTCTCCTATATGACTCATGCCCCATATATGCCACATAAAGGCCAATATGGGTGTATATAAGGGTTTTTTTTAACAAACATTTTATACAATATTAACCGTTTTAGCAAACTTTTATAAAAAAATAAGTTTTCTATTTTTAAATAAATAAAAATAACAAGTATATGATATGATACAACACATGTATAGGCCTATACGAGACTTATATTATACACTATATGATACGATACGACACAATACGATATTATAGTATACGATACAACACCCATATAAGCCTATAGGTGTAGTATAAGTCACGTATATGACTATAGGTGTGATTTATGTCCCGTATAGGCCTATAGGCCTATACAAGACCTATACGAGACTTGTACTACACTATACGATACGATACAATACAATACGATACTATAGGATATAATACAACACTCGTATAGGCTTGTAGGTGTAGTATAGGTCCCGAATAAGCCTATAGACATATACAAGACCTATAGGTGACCTTTATGAGACTTATACTATACATTATACGGTACGAAACTATAAGATATGGTATAACACCTGTATAGCCCTATAGGTGTAGTATAGGTCCGATATAGCACTATATGTGACAACCGGTAATTAACGACTTATAATTACGTGATTAACAAATGTTTAGGTGATAATAAATAGTGTTTAAGGCACGAATTAACTTAATTAGGCTATTGGAATGCCTAGGAACGCCTATTCGACCTTACAGTACACGAATGATAATCTGCGGAGAAACTATGTAACGATAAACGATAACGAACTGACGTCGTAAAAAATACTGACCACGTTGACAAATATGAAGCTCATACGTATAACTTATACTTATGAATGTGGTTTTGCGAAAATATTATGCTTTCGAACGACACAAAGCGCAAACACGAACGAAAAACGCGGAAACAGTAACGCGGAAACAATAACGCGCCGACAATCAACGATGAAACGGAAGCACCAGACTCGAAATATGTCTTGATATTAATATATTATGATATATTTGGCTTCGTTTTCGAATTTTAATATTCGTTGTTGAAAATCAGATCGAAAAACGAATGAAAAACGACGGACCAGGCTTTTACACGATTTAACGCGACTAATCGAACGAACGCGTCTATTAATGACTTATGACGTAAATTTAAGGAGATTTGACCCTAAAACACTATCCTACGACAATTTATGACGCTCGGTTGTGAAAACGGGCTCTAAAAATGTATCGGGCCACGCATAACACGAGAAGCGGGCTTGTTGGCTTGGGGCCCAAGCCTACTTACCAACCCTAGTATATAAATCACTTTTTAAAGTGAAACCCTCATTACTACATATTAAAATTACTAATGAAATGAACAGTAATTATAATATATTATTATAAAAATATATCAATTTATTAATAATTATTATTATTTTCTTTACTTTATAAGTTGGATAAACTTTGTGTCAATTAATACTAGTATCGAAAATACCGGTACAGTCTGGTTTATTATCGGTAAATGAATGTAAAAATCGGCAACAACCTGATACAGAAAACGCCAAAAGTCGGTACCGGATTGAGTTTGAAAATCCTTTAGTTCGGGAAATTCGGTACTGCTACACGGTACCATTTGCTAATCCCTGATCAGAGCTCCGTGGCAACTGGTACCGAAAATGCCGGTTACAGTACCGGTATATGAAGGTAAAAATCGGTAGCGAACCGATACTAGAAACGCCAAAAGTCGGTACCGAATTGGTACTTAGGATCTTTCTGTTCGAGAAATTCGGTACTGGTACCCAATATTATTTGCTCATCTCTGACCACGGGTTTCATACGAACAACATCATTAACATACAACTTTTTTGGTTGATTTTCTTTCGATTGTTTTTACAGTTTTTTACATTTTCTTTTTATTCTTGTTAGTGGTTCCGTGTGCCACGCGCTTGTAGAGATTTTAAAACATATGTAAACACAGACTAAAAAGAAGTTCGCCGCAACGCTATGTCTCCCTAACGAGTTTTATGGTAAAACGACTCATAACTCTCACATTTTTTTTCTTTTCTTTCGAAATTCTTTTGAAGGTCCGAATGTTATTCAGAAGGTGATATTCTTTCTTTTTTATTTGTTATGAGTGATGATGATGAGGACTGGTGACGATGGTCACCAACGGCAAACAAAGCCTCCGCCGTGCGGCGGCAGATGTGGGGTGTCGAGGGTGACGAAAGTGGATGGAAATGATCTACAGTGATGGTGGTGGCTATTGTTAGGGTATTTGGTTCAACACGGTTCTTGCGCAGATTGTTTTGGTTTCGGTTCCGGTTAACGCTAGTCGTCGACAGTCGGGTCTTGGTTAGGTCAGTCGCTGTCAACCACAACTCAGTTCGGGTCCGGGTCAACACGGTCAGACTCAGTCAGCAGAAGTCAAATCACAGTCACGAGTAAATTCGGTTCGATTTTTGGTTTGGGTCTCGGTCTACATCGGTCAACGAAAGTCAGCAGTTCAACTCGGGTCAACAGCTGGTCAAACTTCAGTTTCGATTTGATGATCGGGTCAATTCAGTCAACAACGGTCAGAGTCATCGCGAGACTCGGTAAAGTTTTAGCGACGTAAAGTTTAGCCATGTTATAGATTTTTATTTATACGCGACCGAGCTTGAACAAATTTAATTTGAGATTAGTTACACTTAATACAGCTAACGAAAATTATATATATAAGTGTTTATATTGTTGGATATTGATTGAATTCTGAAAAAATATATTGACACTTAGTTGTGGGGGTCGTTCAAAACGGAGGAAACTCTGCCCAATTTTCGTTAAAACCCGGTTTACGAAACTTATATTGTTATAAAGACGACACTCATCGAGATACAAGTTTTCTTATAAAAAATAAATATAGAAGTATATTTATTTTGACGACATTATGAGATTTTGAAACCGATACCCAGTTAAAATAAATATAATGCTTGTGTTTATTTCAAACATCGATATCTTGAACGCTTTTATAAATAAACATAATGTTTATATTTACTACGAACGTTGATATTTCCAAGCATTTTTTTACAAACAAATATAATGTTTATATTTATTTCAAACACCTAAAAATTCGGAAATATTTTATAAAATAAATATAATGTTTTATATTTATTCCCAACGTCAACGATTCGGAAATCGTATTTCAGAGGTCTAGTGTTCGGAAAACATATAACATAATTATTTATACTTACTTCGAGTGTCGAGACTTCGGATATACTTACAAAAATCATTTGATTACATACATGTATAAGTATATATCTTATAACGCTCAAAAACTATGTCGACTTCGAGACCTAGTTTTATCCCGGCTATAAACGGGATCAACTAACAATAGTTTAGTTATTCCAAACCAAACTATTAATACCTTCCCTTGTAGAGTCGTTTTGTTAACGACTCGGTAGAGCTCGGACACGTAGTTTAGCTATGTTTAATTAGAAACTAATAATTATTCCTTGATTAGGAATGCTTTAGTTGCACGCTAGCGAGTTCACATTCTTGGAATGACATCACGGAATCACGTTAAGCTAGCTTTGCACATGAATGTCAAGGTGAGTTCATAACCCCCACTTTTTACTGTTTTACATTTTTATAAATGTTTTCGGGGGTGGAAAGACATGCAAGTTTTGCAAAATCACACAAGATTTCGATAAATGAATATCACATATTTATAAACCATTTCGCGACAGGATTTCAATGAATTCAAATAGTTTACAAAAAGGTTTAAGCTAAACTTACTGGTTCTTACAACAATACAAGGTTTTCGAAATATGCATGAGTTTCAATGACATGGGCAACGACCCAATGACATGGGCAAAGGCCCAATAACGCTAGGTATGTAGCTATGGAATTAGATGATAACAGATCACTGTGCGTAAGTAGGAGGATGACATTAGTAACCATTAATCACGTAGTGACCAAGGTGCAAAAGGTATAGATCTATCGAGTTTGAGACGGGCTCCACTCCGGGTTCGTTAACCCTTTATGAGTGCTTTTGTGATCCCAATTGATAACAAAGTTGTCTCGGTTTGGTTACTTACTTATGGCATAGGTCAGTGTATAAGCTACACACTGATTGATCCTTAGATTCCGTAGGTATCCTACATACTATGATTTCAATACCGGTTTACAAAGATAACAGAAAACATTTCAACACGTGTTTACAGATACAACAGAAAACATTTCATTACTGGTTTACAAACTCAACAGTTACATATGTCGGTTTATAAACATAACAGAAAACATTTCGTTACCGATATACAAATACGACATTTCAAATGCTTTGAGATATTAAGACTCACAAACCGGTTTTTCAAATGCAAGTTTACAAGTGTTTTGAAACGCATTTGATATTTAACAAACAAACTATGAACTCGCTCAACTTTATGTTGATTTTTCGCATATTTCTTTCTCAGGTCGCATGTTACAAACTAAGGAACGGTTGGAATAGGAGGGAATTTCTTCTAATAAATGTTAATAACTGAATTTCAGTTACTGTGTTGTTTCCTCTTCCTGTAATCTCTAACGCGTTTTATCACTAATTTTTGGCGTTTTGTATTTAATGGCGTTTTATTTTTTTGAATGGCGTGTTATCATTTTTGTTGGCGTTTTGAATTTGAGCGGTAAAAGACCCTTTTACCCTTAATGAAGCGCGTCTCACATAATAAAATTGATGTTATTTACGAAAACGTCACCGCGCAATTTAGTCCATGGATTGTTTTGATCTGACGATCCATAACCGTTCTCACCGTTCTCACACTTTCCCCCGTTTTCTCTAAATCCAACCCCTATATATATATATGCTGCATACAGGGCTAGACTGGCGTCTACTGTGGTCTAAAAGACCATTATAACCCTGTTTTGCCCCAAGTCTAGCCCTAACTCAGGGGTATAATAGTCTTTTAAACAACCCTAGACGCCAAGTCTAGCCCTGTATGCGGCGTATATTTTTTTTGTTCTCTTTTTCATACTATGTATGACTCATTTATTATAATTTACAGTATTAAGAGTTTTTACATATGTTTCAGATATCTACCAACTACCCACAGTATTTGTCACTCGACCGGATCTGTGACTGTGGTCATATCACCATTGGCTGCCCCAATGAATGACGTATATCACTTAAATTTAGGTTCGCCCACCTAATGTGATTAAAACAGTAGTAATGTGCACAATACCCCACATACTGGCTGTAATTTGGTGATCACATAAACTTAATCACTGCAATTTATAATTCTGAAAATAATTTGGAGTATTGTAAAACATTTGATAAAAAGAGAATGACTCACATTGCAGATTTAACACGGGCAGAATATGGATTAGCCTTGTTAACCTAATTTAAATAATAATGCACACAAAACCGGGTTAGTAATCAATACAGCAGTTACGATAACTCACGAGATCAAATTCTCACAACGAATAACAAAGTGCGATACTTAAACATCCATCGATTTAACGACGAACGACAAAGTATCACCCTGATGTGGGCGGCACTTAAACATCCATTGGATATATTGATCAGTCGGAAAATGAATCGTAATAGCGATCGAGTGATTACCCTGTTTTGCGGCAGCACTTCAAGACTCGTGTGTGTTTAATTGTAATTCTATTGTAATATTTCGACGTACAGAAGGCTTTTGGCCGTCGTTTTAACTCCAGAAAGCTAGTGCCAATGTCTTCTATTTATAGTGATTTTTGAGACATGTTTACGGACCGTATGGCTTTTCCCCTTACGGTCCGTAAGGGGTGCAGTCTAATTACATAGGCTAGCTGGGTACGGGACTAGCTTGGCTGACTCATTTAAAAATCGAATTTCAAATTGTACAACGCATTTTGAAGATAATTATCCACTAGGTTTTGCCCCCCTTGAGTTTTAGGGGCCCTGATCCTGATTCCGATTATTCTGAAAATTTTA
The DNA here is from genome assembly GCF_002127325.2 of Helianthus annuus. Lineage (NCBI taxonomy): Eukaryota > Viridiplantae > Streptophyta > Magnoliopsida > Asterales > Asteraceae > Helianthus > Helianthus annuus. The sequence goes on from NC_035447.2 coordinate 111,151,319, forward strand.
GGGTTAGTGCAGAATTACTTGGGTGTCTCAATTAGGGTTTCCTTATTGACTAATTATTATCCTAATTATGGATTTTAATGAGAATTGTTACATCCTCACCATCTTAAGAAAATCTCGTCCTCGAGATTCACTGAAATAGATAAGGGTATTTCCGCTTCATTTCTGACTCCAGTTCCCAAGTATATTCTGGTCCTCTCTTTGAATTCCATTTGACTTTCACCAGTACTAGTCGCTTGTGTTTGAGAAACTTGACCTTCCGGTCTTCTATTTGTAAAGGTTTTTCTATAAATTTCAGCTTTTCATTTACCTCCACATCTTGAAGAGGTACTACCAGGGATTCATCTGATAGACATTTCTTGAGATTGGATACACGAAATACATCATGTACTCCAGCTAGTTCTTCTAGTAGTTGTAAGCGATAAGCTACTGGTCCTATTCGTTGGATCACTGGGAATGGTCCAACATATCTTGGACCCAGTTTTCCTTTCTTACCGAATCGTACTACTCCTTTCCAAGGAGATACTTTCAATAGTACTTTGTCTCCTATCTGGAATTCTAGTGGCTTACGGCGATTGTCTGCATAGCTTTTCTGGCGATCTCTGGCTGTTTTCAACCTTTCCTTAACTTGAGTTATCTTGTCTGTGGTTTCTTGTACAATCTATGGACCTGATAATTGACTTTCTCCTATTTCTGCCCAACATACGGGAGTTCTGCACTTGCGTCCATACAGTGCTTCGAATGGAGCGGCTTCGATGCTTGAGTGATAACTATTATTATAGGAGAACTCAATTAATGGTAAATGGTTATCCTAATTACCACCAAAGTCAATTACACATGCTCGGAGCATGTCTTCTAGAGTTTGGATCGTCCTTTCACTTTGTCCGTCTGTTTGTGGATGATATGCAGTGCTTAGATTGAGTCGGGTTCCCATTGCTTCTTGGAAGCTTGTCTAGAAACGGGAAGTGAAACGACTATCTCTATCTGATACAATGGAGAGTGGGACTCCATGTAAGGATACAATTTCATCCACATACAACTTGGCTAACCTTTCCATGCTATAGGTTTCTTTCATAGGTAGAAAATGAGCAGATTTGGTTAATCGATCCACAATTACCCAAATCGCATCGTTACCTTTTCTGGTTTTGGGTAACTTAGTAACAAAGTCCATTGTTATGAGTTCCCATTTCCATACAGGCATTTCTAACTGTTGTAGTAGTCCTGAAGGTTTCTGATGTTCGGCTTTAACTTGTGAACAAGTTAGACATTTAGATACGTATTCGGCTATATCCTTTTTCATTCCTATCCATCAGAAATTCTTTCTTAAATCTTGGTACATCTTATTGTTTCCTGGATGTACGGTATACCTAGATTTATGAGCTTCTTCTAAAATCTTTGATCTTAAATTTCCCTGTTTAGGTACCCAAATTCTGCTTTTGTGGAATTTCCAAATTCCATCATTTCCTTGTTCTAATTCTTTTAGGTAACCTTTCATTCCTTCAGCATCGTCCTTGATTGCCGTTTCTTGAATTTCCTTCAATTGTTCCATTAAATCTACTTGTAGATTTATTCTAAGAGCACGGACTCGCCTTTGCTTCTCATGATCCTTACGACTTAAGGCATCTGCGACTACGTTTGCCTTTCCTTCGTGATATTGAATATCACAGTCGTAATCACTCAGGATTTCCATCCATCTTCTTTGCCTCATATTTAACTCTTTTTGCCCAAATATATACCTTAAACTTTTATGATCTGTATAAACAGTAAACTTACTTCCATACAGATAATGTCTCCATATCTTAAGGGCAAAAACTATAGCTCCTAATTCTAAATCATGGGTCGTATAGTTTTCCTCATGCTTCTTCAATTGTCTGGAAGCATACGCAATTACCTTCTTGCGTTGCATTAACACACATCCGAATCCTAATTTTGAAGCATCACAATACACTTCAAAGTCTTCTGTTCCTTCTGGTAAGGCTAAGATTGGTGCATTGGTTAATTTCTGCTTCAAGATTCTAAAGGCTTCTTCTTGTTTAGGTCCCCATTCAAACTTAATGACTTTACAGGTTAGCTTAGTTAATGGTACAGCTATCTTGGAAAAATCCTTAATAAACCGTCTATAATATCCGGCTAAACCTATAAAACTTCTAATTTCCATTGCAGTTTGTGGAACCTTCCAATTGGTAATTGCTTCTATCTTAGCAGGATCTACGTGAATACCTTCATGATTCACCATGTGTCCTAAGAATTGCACTTCTTGTAGCCAAAATTCACACTTCGAGAATTTAGCGTACAACTTTTCTTTTCTTAACAAAGTTAAGAGTGCATGCAAATGCTGACAATGTTCGTCCTGACTTTTTGAATAAATAAGTATATCGTCTATGAAAACAATTACAAATTTATCCAAATATGGTTTACAGATCCTGTTCATCATGTCCATGAATGCTGTAGGTGCATTAGTTAACCCAAAGGGCATGACTGTAAACTCATAATGTCCATACCTAGTTCTAAAAGCAGTTTTAGGTATGTCTTCTTCTTGAACCTTTAATTGATGATATCTGGAGCGCAAGTCTATCTTAGAAAAGTACCTAGCGTCTTGTAATTGATCAAAAAGATCATCAATTCTAGGTAATGGGTATCGATTCTTAATTGTAACCTTATTTAGCTCTCTATAATCGATACACATTCTCATCGATCCATCTTTCTTTTTTCACAAACAACACTGGTGCACCCCAAGGGGATGAACTAGGTTGTATAAATCCTTTGCTTAGTAATTCATCTAATTGCTTCTTCAATTCTAGCATTTCGGTAGGAGCTAATCGATAGGGTGCCTTGGCTATCGGTGTAGTTCCTGGAATTAGATGAATCCTAAATTCTACCTCCCTATCTGGTGGCAACCCAGGTAAATCTTCCGGGAATATATCTGGGTATTCTGAGACTACAGGAATTTCCTTAAGTTCTTTACCTTTAGTACTAATGATTACTGAAATCATATATACTATTCCTTGTTTTCGTTCATAATTAGCAACTTTCATTACTGATATGAACTTCAGTGGCTTTCGAGGTTTATCTCCTGTAATCATGATTACTTCCCCAATAGGTGATTGAATTTCTATAGAGTTCTTATCACAAATGATTTGAGCATGGTTGGCTATTAACCAATCCATTCCTAACACAACATCAAATTCAGCTAATTTCATAGGTAATAGGTTTGCAACTAATTTTATGACCTGCAAGTTCTATTCCTACTTTTTGCAAAACCTGATTGATTTTTACTGAATTCCCATCTGCGGTTTCAACTGTAAAAATCTGCCTAATGGTAGTTAAGGGTAACTTAAGAGCTTGGCAGAATGAAGTATTTATAAAACTTTGGTTTACACCAGAGTCAAACAATACTTTTGCATAAACGTCGTGAACTAAAAACGTACCGGCTATCACATCCGGAATGAGCTCTGCTTCTTGAGTGGTTAGCTGGAATGCTCTGGCATTCTTCTTAGTAGCTCCTTCGGTCGCCTTGGGTTTGTTGTCTACTGGTTTGACTAACTTAGGACATCCTGTTTTGAAATGTCCAGCTTCTCCACAATTGTAACAAATTATGGATTTCTTCCTGCAGTTTTCTTCACAATGTCATATTGTTTTGCAAAAATTGCAAAGTTTGTTACATTTTCCAAAATGTTTCTTTTTGCAAATTTTGCAGAATGGCTGTGCTGAAGATTGCCCTACTCCTCTTTTCTTGAAATTACTACTATTACCCACCCTAAATCCTTGGGTAATTTTCTGAGCTAATTCCTTCTTCCTGTCTTCATCCCTTGTGCGTATCAGTTCATCGGTTAGGGTGTTAGCTAATTCTACTGCATCGTCAATAGTGCGAGGTCTCGCAGCCTTAACGATATTTCGAATTTCGCTAATTAATCCCCAAATATAGCGAGAAATGAGTACCGGTTCTGGCGAAGCCAGGTTAGGTACCACTCTCGCATATTCGAAGAATGTCGAAGTATATCCTCGACAATTGACGCTTATCATACGATGGCTCAGGAATTTGTTTGCCATTTGTTCCTTTTCGTATTCGGGACAGAATTTTCTTTCGCCAAGACTCTTAAATTCTTCCCAATTCATCGCATAGGCCACCCTTCTTCCTTTTGCTTGTAGTACTGTGTTCCACCATTCAAGTGCTCCTTCTTTAAACAGATTTGATGCGTACATGACCTGATCATCTTTGGCACACTTACTTATTGCAATTACTGCTTCGGTTTTCTCTAACCAACGCAGTGATGCAGTTGCCCCTTCATTGCCTGCAAATTCAGTGGGTTTACAAGCAAGGAATTCTTTAAAAGTGCAACTAGGTGTTGCAGCTTTTTGTTTCTTAGGGAGCGGCGTGTGCTGAGATTCATTATCATGATTGACATGATTATTACCCCCGTTTATACTATTACTGAAGTTATCTTCAGAAGTACGTTTACTAGGAACGATATGTTGCGGTTCGATTGGACTTTTTACAGCAGCAACAAATGCTGGAATAGCATTGGCTATCCCTTGAGCAACAATATTTTCAATATCTTGTCTAGTCATATATTGATCCCCTGGATGTTGCTCTGATTGATTAACCTTATTTACCGGTTCATTACCAATATTTGCCATCTGATAATATATATAATTTTTATTAGTATTTGATAAATAGCAATTATATATAAACAATCAGACAATTTACAATACACGTATAGTCAAAACTATCGATTTCTCGATTTCATTTTATATTGGTTATAGTATGCATCACTACACACAGATATTTTACAAAGTTTTATTCGGAGTTATGTTACAGACTGATTTCACTATTTACACAACTATAGTTTTACTACCCTCCTATCTCTTGCCACTTGTCGTTCTAAAAACGCATTTCCCTTTCATCATATTTCCAGGCAATTTGTCCCCCTATCTCCCTGATTCTATTTCCTGCATCCATCAACTCTTCACCAAAATGACGAAGTTCCGCCATATTTTCGTTACTCATTGGTGGATTAGGTAGGGGTTCTGGATCGAATTGTGGAAAAAAGGAATAAGGGTCATTGACAATATTTTGAAATTGCCAATCATTTGTCCACCATTCGTCCATTTCTACAGGTTGAGAGTGGACTATTGGTTCTGGAATTGCTGGTTCAAAGTTCATAGGAAGTGGATTTTCACTAGGATAGGTAAAACATTCGTATTGACAGGCTGAATAGTTTCACAGTTTGCCAATAGAAAATCTATTTCATCCTGAAAAGTTATTCCCTGGTTTTGGTTTGAACTCTCTCCAATTTCTATCTAAGTTGGTCTAGAACCTTGTCCTATTTCCATTTCTATATCTTTAGAATATTCCTCAAACTGTTTTTCCATTTGCCTAGAATCTTTCTTGACTTCAGTTTCTATCTCTTGCTGTTTGGAAATTTCTTTGATTACAATTCCTTTTCCTTTTCCTAAAGGGTTGTTTATTTTAGGAAGTTTCGGGGCTGGCTTTTTCCTACGGATACGACTACCCCATACATAATTCTTTCTTTTCTTTCGTTTTGCCTTTGTCAAGGGTGGAGCCTTGAATTCTACAGGTTGTTCCACATCATCAAAGTATCCAGTGAAATCTTGGGAAACTTCTACATTCACCGGGTAAAGATCGAGGTTCTGAAAGGCTTCAGATATCTCATTCATGCTGTGTAGCATATATGCAAAATGCACAAAATTACTAAGTTAAAACTTTGGAACAAAGTTTAACAAATAAACATCAAAGTTTTATTGCACACTATTTGTACAAAATAACAGGAAAGAACACACTCGAATTTATTTATTTATTTACTGGGAAGTGCTATTACTAGACTTAGGGTTTTTAAAGATTTGCATATTCTGCTACTGTAGCTAGCATATACAAATTTGCCCATTTCTCATCTAGCTTGTCTTCCCAAGGTGATTTATTGATTAATTCCTGGGTTTCCCTTTTAATCCTCTTTTCTCGGATTTGCTCTTTACTTTTCTTAATAATCATACTCCTTTTTCTAGGAGAAAGCGGTTTCTCATATTGTGCTTTTCGCACAAATATTCCTTCTTCAGGAATTGTAGGGAGTTTTGAAGATGAACTTCCCTCTTCATAGACTGACCTATCTAATTTAAGATAGATATCTTGCAGCTTTTGCTTACCCATACTGTAACTAACAAATAATCAGTTTAATAAAACACATAATCACATAATAGTAATCAGGAAAAATTAAGTATCTCTAAATACTTAATTAGCTTAACTCAGTGGCTCTGATACCACCTCATTTCTGTCACGACCCCCGACCCGGTTTGACCCGTTTCAGGAGCCGCGGGACAGAAATCCCGTGATATTTAATTATGTGATTTTATTTAGCAGCGGAAGTTTATTATCATCAGGATCGTTTTAAAGCTAAAAACTTTTCCCGATTTATTTTATTTCACAATTCGGGATAAAACCCCGATAATTTATAATAACATGGTTTCTCTGAGAAATCCCTATTTTTACAAAACATATTTCTTTATTTTATAATGAGCCACTACTTTAAGCCTGCACTGCTTCCCAGCACCTTTCCTGAATTACAATAGATCACCTGAAACATGTTTGAAAAAGGTTTTGTCAGCGGGGAAATACTGAGTGAATCATTCAGTTTACTGAAAATGACTCATTTATTATAATTTACAGTATTAAGAGTTTTTACATATGTTTCAGATATCTACCAACTACCCACAGTATTTGTCACTCGACCGGATCTGTGACTGTGGTCATATCACCATTGGCTGCCCCAATGAATGACGTATATCACTTAAATTTAGGTTCGCCCACCTAATGTGATTAAAACAGTAGTAATGTGCACAATACCCCACATACAGGCTGTAATTTGGTGATTACATAAACTTAATCACTGTAATTTATAATTCTGAAAATAATTTGGAGTATTGTAAAACATTTGATAAAAAGAGAATGACTCACATTGCAGATTTAACACGGGCAGAATATGGATTATCCTTGTTAACCTAATTTAAATAATAATGCACACAAAACCGGGTTAGTAATCAATACAGCAGTTACGATAACTCACGAGATCAAATTCTCACAACGAATGACAAAGTGCGATACTTAAACATCCATCGATTTAACGACGAATGTCACACCCCCAAAATCCACCCGCGGAGCACCACCGCTTGGGAGCGTGACTGACTAGGATCAAGCCATCAATCATATCAAACATAGTATTTAATAATAAAAGTAATTAATGTAAATCATCGTGACATGATTGATGTTCCAAAACCAAACATCGTTTAAATAGCGGAAGCATAGCATGAAATCTCAAAATAGTTATAAGTTCAGATAAAGTTCATGATCCGTATCCCACAACGACCTGCTCCTCCTTGTGCAAGCTCCATAATGTACCTAAGGTCCTGCAAGGCATGCAACAAATAATCAACAAACTAGTTGAGCGAGTTCACAGAAAGTAAGTTCATATCATAGTGCATAAGTATAGCTAGTGGGGGTTTCCCATACTAGTGTGTACTAAAGGTGGGGGCTTCCCAAACCTTGTGTTCATATTACTGGTGGGGGCTTCCCATGTTTATCCTGGCTAATGAGGGCTTCTCATTAACGGTACTTACTAGACTAACTTCCGACCATGTGTTCTTCTTTACCGAGAACAGGAAAACGTACAGGGTCACGTAGGCTTTACGTGACGTGCCCTTCCCCGAGGACAGTGGTACGCGTGGGGGCTACGTAGGCTTTACGCAGCGTGGCCTTCCGACCTGGAAGCCAGTAGATGGTATCGGGTTACGTAGGCTTTACGTAACGTGTCCTCCCGACCCGGGAGACATATGGCAAATATACTGGGTTACGTAGGCTTTACGTAACGTGTCCTGACTAACCTGAGGACGATGGTCTATAGTCTAGAGTATGCGTAAGTACGAGTAATCATTCCATATTCAACATATCCAACCCAATTCCCAACCCGGGAATCCCATGCCTTGGCTGTGTGAACTCACCTTGGTTTGCTCGGCAGATACACAAAGAGTACAGTTAAGCTAGTAAATGGTCAACCACGTCCTATCATGGTTATTATACAAGTCAGGTTCGTATATAGCACGTATATTGTATCACATATAATCATGGCAAACACGTACATGTATCATCAATCCGATAAACAATCTAAGTGTTCGGTCCAATCATTACCCGGCCCAAATGACAAAAAGCAGCCCAATGTCATAACAGTCATAAGATTGGGCCCGTGACAGTGTAGGCCCAAAACAGTGTTTGTGCATAGCCGGTCTCGAGTCGCAACGGGGATCTCGAGTCGCAACCGGAGATTACGAGTCGCAACAGCTGGTTACGAGTCGCAATGGTGGTCTCGATTCGTCATGGTCCGGTTACGAGTCGCAACGGGACTCGCAACATGGTCTCGGCTTGTGCTGTTTGTGGTCTCGAGTCGAGACGGTGAGGTTTCGACTCGCAATCTGAGTCGCAACCGTGTGTGTAACTGATTTCCATAATTCCTGCATTGACTTATCCGTGATTCTAGCAAACATCTAAGGCAGTTTCGAAATCAGATCAATCACAGAAATTTCAACAGTTTCATATCAACAATAGATCATGTTCATAGCAATTTCATATTATTAAGAACAGTAACAATCCATTCAAACCACATGCAATCGGAATACCACACAAGCCTTATACCGAATCCTTAACTATCATGCATCCTAGCCGGTTAACAACATATCCGAACTAATCTTCATAAAGCCAAACATACATATAACCGATTTCATGTCAAGTAACCATATAGCTTAATCATTCATGAGAACCGATTAACAATACCAATTAACACCAACGTTCAATCAGTATTACTAGCATACACCCTAGTTACATCACCTAACAGAATGATAACAATCACATGATATCACATATAATCGAAACATATCATCATCACTAACCGGATTTGAGAAGGAAAAGAGGGTGATTCCGAGTAGGGGTGTTCTTGCCGTCGGGTTCCAAGCACACGAGAGAGAGAGAGAGGAAAGAATAGGGTTGTGTGTGTTTGTGTTTTTGCAAAACAATAAAACAAAACCCTTAACTCGGTTTTGTGTTGCGAGTGGGGAGTGGGCCGAGCCCATCCGGTTATCTAATGGGGTCCGATTTCAGAGTGTGGCCCAAAGGGCTTGTGTGACCGGTTATAATGTGCAATCGGGTTTCAGTGTGTGGTTTGGGTTCGTGAACACATAATCATTCATATAGCATGCATACACATAAGGCACATAACATTCATTAGATCATATAATTTAGTTCTCGTAAGCACGTAACGTTACATCAAAGCAAGTCTAAAGTTCGAGTTGTCACATTATCCCCAACTAATTGGAAATTTCGTCCCGAAATTTGGTATGCACTCACTGAGGAAGCTAGGTAAACTATACTGTTCACTGATTTTCCTGGGGTGTCACATCCTCCCCCCATTGATCTGGAATTTCGTCCCGAAATTCCGAAGTAGTAGCTTCAGCCTCAGTAGTGGTAGCATTGGTTTCGAATAACTGGGGGTACTTTTCTGTCATCCTGTCTTCGCGTTCCCAGGTGTACTCTGGGCCACGTTTGGAGTTCCAACGAACTCGAACAAGAGGGATTCTCTTGTGTTTGAGGACCTTCACATCCCGGTCCGTGATTTCTACTGGTTCCTTGACGAACTGCAACCGCTCGTCGATAGTGAGTTCCTTAAAAGGAATGATGAGGTTTTCATCTGATAGGCACTTCTTTAAGTTCGATACATGAAAGACATTGTGAACTGCCCCGAGTTCAGCTGGTAGGTTCAACTTGTAGGCTACCTTGCCAATCTTTTCTATAATTTCGAATGGTCCGACATACCGCGGATTTAGTTTGCCCCGTTTGCCAAAACGAACCACACCCTTCCAGGGTGAGACTTTCAATAAAACCCGGTCCCCGACCTCAAATTCCAATGGTTTTCTACGCTTGTCCGCGTAGGCTTTCTAACGGTCGCGTGCTGCCACCATGCGTTGTCGTATCTGTGCGATCTTTTCTGTGGCGTCCACTACTATCTCTGGACCCGTAATCTGACTATCCCCCACCTCTGCCCTACAGAGAGGTGACCGGCATTTACGCCCGTACAATGCCTCGAATGGAGCGGCTTGGATGCTGGTGTGATAACTATTATTGTAAGAAAACTCCACCAAAGGGAGGTGCTTTTCCCAGCCGTTGCCGAAATCGATGACGCATGCCCGAAGCATGTCTTCAAGGGTTTGGATCGTACGCTCAGACTGCCCATCCGTCTGAGGATGATATGCTGTGCTCATGTCTAACCGTGAGCCGAAAGATTTGTGCATCGCTTGCCATAGTTCTGACGTGAATCGTGCATCGCGATCCGAAATGATAGATGTGGGAACCCCGTGCCTCGAGACAACTTCTTTAAGATAGACGTCTGCGAGAGTGGAGAACTTGTCCGTTTCCTTAATCGGCAGGAAGTGTGCAGACTTGGTGAGTCGATCCACGATCACCCATATGGTATCATTCCCACGCTGGGATCTAGGTAGACCTGTAACGAAATCCATGGAAATTTCTTCCCATTTCCATTGAGGTATCTTAGGCTGCTGAAGTAGGCCAGCTGGTTTCTGATATTCGACCTTGACTCTCGCACAGGTCAAGCATTTTCCAACGTACGTAGCAATGTGGGCCTTCATACTAGGCCACCAATATGTAGTGCTGATGTCGTGGTACATTTTATCCGACCCTGGATGTACCGAGTAGCGAGACTTGTGAGCTTCATCCATCACAAGTTCGCGTAGGCCGCCATAAAGTGGGACCCAAATACGCCCCGTTACATAGTAGGCGCCGTCTGCCTTCTGTTCCATCTGTTGTCGTGAGCCGCGTAGAGCTTCAGCTTTAATGTTTTCGGGTTTCAATGCTTCTACTTGAGCATTTCGTATTTGTGCTGGAAGGCTAGACTGAATCGTAAGCTGTAGCGCTCGCACTCGCCGAGGTAAAGTGTCTTTTCGACTTAGAGCGTCAGCCACAACATTGGCCTTGCCTGGATGGTACTTGATAGCGCATTCGTAATCGTTAAGTAACTCGACCCATCGTCGTTGACGCATGTTCAAATCTTTCTGCTTAAGGATATGCTCGAGACTCCTGTGATCGGTGTAAATCGTGCACCTGGTACCGTACAGGTAGTGTCGCCATATCTTAAGCGCGAAAACAACAGCTCCCAGCTCTAGATCGTGCGTCGTGTAGTTCCGTTCATGAATTTTGAGTTGACGAGAGGCGTAAGCAATAACCTTGTCGCGCTGCATTAACACACATCCCAGTCCCCGAATGGATGCATCACAATATACCACGAAGTCATCTGTGCCCTCTGGCAATGAGAGGATAGGTGCACTGCAAAGTCTATCCTTTAAGTGCTGGAAAGCAGTCTCCTGGGGCTCTCCCCAGCGATAGGTAACACCCTTCTGTGTCAGTGACGTAAGCGGCTGAGCAATCTTCGAAAAGTCTCTAATAAACCGTCTGTAGTAACCTGCCAGACCCAAGAATTGGCGTATTTCTGTCGGCGTACGCGGTGCAGGCCAGTTTCTGATCGAATCTACCTTGGATGGATCAACATGGATCCCATCCTTGTTCACTACGTGGCCTAAGAAGTGGACTTCACGAAGCTAGAAGTCGCATTTAGAAAGCTTGGCGTACAGCTGTTCCTTTCGAAGAAGTTCCAATATAAGGCGAAGATGCTGCTCGTGTTCCTCCTGACTCTTGGAGTAAATCAGAATGTCGTCGATGAACACTATGACGAACTTGTCGAGATAGGGTTTACACACCCTGTTCATAAGATCCATAAATACTGCAGGCGCGTTCGTTAACCCGAACGGCATGACAAGAAACTCGTAGTGACCGTAACGAGTTCTGAAGGCTGTCTTAGAGACGTCCTCATCTCGGACTCTCAGCTGATGGTAACCAGACCTCAAGTCTATCTTCGAATAGTAACACGACCCTTGCAACTGGTCGAATAAGTCGTCTATGCGTGGAAGAGGATAACGGTTCTTCACCGTCACCTTGTTGAGTTCACGGTAGTCTATGCACATCCTGAACGTACCGTCTTTCTTTTTCACGAAAAGTACTGGAGCTCCCCAAGGCGAAGAGCTTGGACGAATGAAACCCTTTTCCAAGAGTTCCTGCAGTTGCTTTGACAATTCCTCCAATTCCGATGGAGCTAGACGATATGGTGCGCGAGCTATGGGTGCTGCTCCTGGAGCGAGCTCGATCTGAAATTCAACCTGACGATGAGGCGGTAAGCCAGGTAAGTCTTCAGGAAACACCTGAGGGTAATCACGTACAATTGGAATATCCTCCAATTTCTTTTCCTTTGCTGATGCGTCTGTAACGAGTGCCAGTATAGCTGTGTGACCCTTACGCAAGCATTTCTGAGCCTTCAAGAAAGAGATGATGCCAACCACTGCACCACTCTTGTCGCCTTGAACTTCTAGAGGTTCTTGACCAGGACGTGGAATGCGAATAACCTTCTCGCTGCATAAGATTTCTGCCTGGTGTTGGGATAACCAATCCATCCCAATCACAACATCGAAACTACCCAAAACTATGGGAACGAGATCAATAGAGAAGGCTTGACCAGCTAAGATAAGATTACAACCCTGAACTACGTGCGTGGCTTCTAGACTTTTACCGTTAGCTAACTCTACTACATGTTTGGTGGGTAAAAGTGTTGGTGCACGTTTTAGCAGTTGACACATTTTCACAGACATATAGCTTGTATCCGCTCCCGAATCAAATAAAACAGTAACGTAAATATTGTCGAGGAGAAACTTACCCATAACAACGTTGGGATCGTTCACTGCGTCGCCTCGACCTAGCACAAAAGCGCGTCCCCTAGCTTCGTTGCCATTATTGTTGTTGTTTCCACCGTTGTTGTTTCCGTTGCCCTGATTGTTGTTGTTGCGGTTCTGGTTCAACTGAGGGCAATCACGTTTGAAGTGACCTTCAGCCCCACACTGGAAACATCCCCGGTTTCCACGCTGTGGCTGCTGTTGCTGCTGCTGGTTCTGTGGAGCTGGTTGCTGAGGTTGTTGATTCTGATTCGCAGGCCGTGGACTCCTACAGTCTTTGGCCTCGTGACCCATCTTAAGACACCTTTGACAACGACCCTTGTTACATGGGCCGTGGTGATGCCTGTTGCAGTTGTGGCACCTAGGTTGACTACCCTGATATCTCCTCTGTCTGTGACCACCAGAGGATTGCTGACTGGGACTCTGATAGTGGTCGATTTTCTGCTGCTGAGCTTGTGGCTGAACAGTCGCTGAGCCTTTACTAGAATCTCCTTCCCACTTTCTTTTACTGTCACCAGACGTAGCAGGAGTAACTGAGGTGGTGACATTAGCAGTAGCATTAACACGCTTGGGCAGTTTATTCTGATCCACTGCCTGATCGGTGATGCGATGAGCGAGGCGCTGGATTTCCTGGATGTTTTCGAGGTTAGCCGACGTCACGTGGCTCTGAATTTCTGGCGCCAATCCCTTGAGATACAACTCAATGCGCTTGTATGGAGGGTCCACCATAGTAGGACACAGAACGGCCAGCTCATTCGACCGTTTGGTATACGCTTCGATTTCCGATCCGACCATTTTCAAGTTATACAGCTCGTCTTCCAGCTTGTGAATATCTTCACGCGTGCAATACTCACGCTTGATGAGTTCCTTAAAATCGTTCCACGGGGTGGCGTTAGCAGCTGCCAACCCTAAGATCTGAACTTGGGCGTTCCACCAAGTTAACGCTATTCCTTCCAAAGTGCCAGTAGCAAACTTGACCTTGCGAGCCTCAGGGCACTCGCACATTTCGAATACTGATTCTAACTTTTCAAACCAATGGAGGAGTCCCACTGCCCCCTCTGTGCCGCTGAAAGAATTTGGACGACAGTCCATGAAGTTCTTGAAAGTGCAGACAGGCTGCTGCGCGTGTTGACCTATTGTGTACGAATAGGACGAGGTTAAATACGAGAGTTAATGTAGGATCTAAAGATCCTAGTGTGTGCCTATACTGCAGGATATACTACCTGCTTGAGCTGCTGCAACTGCCGTAGCAACTTGAGCTTGAACGAGAGCCTCTAGCTGGGCTTGTGTCATGTTGATTCGTCCAGACATGATCTTCATTGTAACAAGTAGCATACGTAAGAATGGTTCGCGAGTAGGGCGATGACAGAAAAGTGTAAGCACGTAGGGATTCTCATGCTATAGTATCATGTGTATCTAAGCGTATTGCGAGCAAAGTTCTAAGCAGTTCTAGCAAACAGGCAATAAATATAAACCTTATTACCTAGGATGTCGAGTCTTGCACGTGGAGCGAAGCGTCGTTGTGGATCGTTGAGAGCACTGTTCTGGTTATAGTCCGGTTTTAATAAAAACGTTTTCCCATATTAAAACCAAGTTCTCTATAACCAATGGCTCTGATACCAATCTGTCACACCCCCAAAATCCACCCGCGGAGCACCACCGCTTGGGAGCGTGACTGACCAGGATCAAGCCATCAATCATATCAAACATAGTATTTAATAATAAAAGTAATTAATGTAAATCATCGTGACATGATTGATGTTCCAAAACCAAACATCGTTTAAATAGCGGAAGCATAGCATGAAATCTCAAAATAGTTATAAGTTCAGATAAAGTTCATGATCCGTATCCCACAACGACCTGCTCCTCCTTGTGCAAGCTCCATAATGTACCTAAGGTCCTGCAAGGCATGCAACAAATAATCAACAAACTAGTTGAGCGAGTTCACAGAAAGTAAGTTCATATCATAGTGCATAAGTATAGCTAGTGGGGGTTTCCCATACTAGTGTGTACTAAAGGTGGGGGCTTCCCAAACCTTGTGTTCATATTACTGGTGGGGGCTTCCCATGTTTATCCTGGCTAATGAGGGCTTCTCATTAACGGTACTTACTAGACTAACTTCCGACCATGTGTTCTTCTTTACCGAGAACAGGAAAACGTACAGGGTCACGTAGGCTTTACGTGACGTGCCCTTCCCCGAGGACAGTGGTACGCGTGGGGGCTACGTAGGCTTTACGCAGCGTGGCCTTCCGACCTGGAAGCCAGTAGATGGTATCGGGTTACGTAGGCTTTACGTAACGTGTCCTCCCGACCCGGGAGACATATGGCAAATATACTGGGTTACGTAGGCTTTACGTAACGTGTCCTGACTAACCTGAGGACGATGGTCTATAGTCTAGAGTATGCGTAAGTACGAGTAATCATTCCATATTCAACATATCCAACCCAATTCCCAACCCGGGAATCCCATGCCTTGGCTGTGTGAACTCACCTTGGTTTGCTCGGCAGATACACAAAGAGTACAGTTAAGCTAGTAAATGGTCAACCACGTCCTATCATGGTTATTATACAAGTCAGGTTCGTATATAGCACGTATATTGTATCACATATAATCATGGCAAACACGTACATGTATCATCAATCCGATAAACAATCTAAGTGTTCGGTCCAATCATTACCCGGCCCAAATGACAAAAAGCAGCCCAATGTCATAACAGTCATAAGATTGGGCCCGTGACAGTGTAGGCCCAAAACAGTGTTTGTGCATAGCCGGTCTCGAGTCGCAACGGGGATCTCGAGTCGCAACCGGAGATTACGAGTCGCAACAGCTGGTTACGAGTCGCAATGGTGGTCTCGATTCGTCATGGTCCGGTTACGAGTCGCAACGGGACTCGCAACATGGTCTCGGCTTGTGCTGTTTGTGGTCTCGAGTCGAGACGGTGAGGTTTCGACTCGCAATCTGAGTCGCAACCGTGTGTGTAACTGATTTCCATAATTCCTGCATTGACTTATCCGTGATTCTAGCAAACATCTAAGGCAGTTTCGAAATCAGATCAATCACAGAAATTTCAACAGTTTCATATCAACAATAGATCATGTTCATAGCAATTTCATATTATTAAGAACAGTAACAATCCATTCAAACCACATGCAATCGGAATACCACACAAGCCTTATACCGAATCCTTAACTATCATGCATCCTAGCCGGTTGACAACATATCCGAACTAATCTTCATAAAGCCAAACATACATATAACCGATTTCATGTCAAGTAACCATATAGCTTAATCATTCATGAGAACCGATTAACAATACCAATTAACACCAACGTTCAATCAGTATTACTAGCATACACCCTAGTTACATCACCTAACAGAATGATAACAATCACATGATATCACATATAATCGAAACATATCATCATCACTAACCGGATTTGAGAAGGAAAAGAGGGTGATTCCGAGTAGGGGTGTTCTTGCCGTCGGGTTCCAAGCACACGAGAGAGAGAGAGAGAGGAAAGACTAGGGTTGTGTGTGTTTGTGTTTTTGCAAAACAATAAAACAAAACCCTTAACTCGGTTTTGTGTTGCGAGTGGGGAGTGGGCCGAGCCCATCCGGTTATCTAATGGGGTCCGATTTCAGAGTGTGGCCCAAAGGGCTTGTGTGACCGGTTATAATGTGCAATCGGGTTTCAGTGTGTGGTTTGGGTTCGTGAACACATAATCATTCATATAGCATGCATACACATAAGGCACATAACATTCATTAGATCATATAATTTAGTTCTCGTAAGCACGTAACGTTACATCAAAGCAAGTCTAAAGTTCGAGTTGTCACAACGAACGACAAAGTATCACCCTGATGTGGGCGGCACTTAAACATCCATTGGATATATTGATCAGTCGGAAAATGAATCGTAATAGCGATCGAGTGATTACCCTGTTTTGCGGCAGCACTTCAAGACTCGTGTGTGTTTAATTGTAATTCTATTGTAATATTTCGACGTACAGAAGGCTTTTGGCCGTCGTTTTAACTCCAGAAAGCTAGTGCCAATGTCTGCTATTTATAGTGATTTTTGAGACATGTTTACGGACCGTATGGCTTTTCCCCTTATGGTCCGTAAGGGGTGCAGTCTAATTACATAGGCTAGCTGGGTACAGGACTAGCTTGGCTGACTCATTTAAAAATCGAATTTCAAATTGTACAACGCATTTTGAAGATAATTATCCACTAGGTTTTGCCCCCCTTGAGTTTTAGGGGCCCTGATCCTGATTCCGATTATTCTGAAAATTTTAGGGTTAGTGCAGAATTACTTGGGTGTCTCAATTAGGGTTTCCTTATTGACTAATTATTATCCTAATTATGGATTTTAATGAGAATTGTTACAATAATAGTCTTTTAAGCAACCCTAGACGCCCAATCTTGCCCTGTACTCGAAATATATTTTAATTTTTTTGTTTTCTCTTTTTAAAAGTTTGCTAAAATGATTAAAAATTTTTAAAAAATAAAATGGCAAATTACCATTTTAGCCCTGAGACACCCCAGTCTAGGTCTAACTCAGGGCTAAAATGGTAATTTGTCATTTATAAAAGTGTTTTTTTTCTAGAAAACCCTTTGTATACATACGCTTCATACATGCCTATACTAGGCATATAAGAGAGGCAAAAAAGACCAATTTAACCACGCGTACAACCCAATCAGGGGTAAAATGGTCTTTTTCATCTATATACCCCGTGTAGGCCTATACGAGGCATATATGGGGCATATAAGACAAAATATGACATAATCAGAGATTCTCTTGGAAATTGAAAAAGGTTGTATGCGACGAATAGATCTATACGAGGGTGTGTGAATAGGCACTTGGGTGTGTGAATATGTAGACCCTAAAATTAACACCCTTAATATAGACCTGTATACTATAGTAATAATTCCTAAGGTCAGTTGCTGATACTGTTATCACATGTGAACTCTATACGGATCGTATAGAGCTATACGTGCCGTATTAAGTACGAGGTATTATGATGTAACTAACAGAAAGTGTTGGATGTGATATTATGTAAGCCCTATACAACAGTAGAGGGCTATACGAACCGTATAGGACTTTGAAAAATGAATTCAACTTTCGGCTTTTATAAACGACGAAGGGGAGATGAACATTTCATTATTTCTTCTTCTCTTCTTTCTTTTTTTCTTTCGACAAACAAATATACTATGTCTTGGTTTGATTTGAATAACGTATTTGGCGAATCGTCTTACAACAACACGAGCATGTTTATTCCGGAAAGCAGTGTGGTATGGTATAGGGTATAGTATTTATTAACATGTTTTGTTTATGAAATACTTACCATGCCGTTGTTTTAGGAGGAGTATGTCGTCCCTAATTCATATCATGGGAGAGTAAATGATGATCACAAGAAGAATGTCGTGTCCAGCTTTCGTTCTTATCACAAGGAACCATTGTTGCCAGATCTGAATGAGGTAAACATTTATTTACTTATTTGAATTAGGTGTTAGATTTACCGTCATCTTTTACCCGTTGGACCGGGATGGACGCCCACCACGCCCGTACTGAAGCCCTTTTGATGCGAATGATCCATGGCGATATCCAGGCGGCTATTGACCGGGGATCGACGCTCGTACGGATGTTGTCAATGCCGCCACGCCCTGGACAGGATCCATAGCCATCTGGCACCGCTCAGGATCCAGGGCCGTTAGGCACTACCCAGGATCCGGATCCGGTGGTTTAGTATAGTTTGTTGTCCTTTTTTTATTTTTACTTTTTATGTATTTTGGATTATGTCGTGTATAAACAACTTACTATATAGTTAAATTTGCAATTTAAGTTTATTTATATCTGTGAAATTTTTTACAATGTTTAGATTAGTTGGTTGGTTACATATAATGTATAATACGAAATGACATGTCACGATACGTCATAATACTTTACGTTACAATACGTCATGATACGATATGACACGTCAATATAAAATATAATACAAAACACAAATCGATACGATACTTCATGATAAAATATAATACGAAATACAAATATGATACGATACGATATAATACAATACGCTACTATAAGAATATAATTCAAATTATAAAACACATAAAACCAAAAATAACCAACAATAAACACTAACAACCACACCCAAAACACATAACTTTAAACTCAAAAAGATACCCGGTCTTTATACGGATCGTATAGCCCTATACGATTTGTATAAGACTAGCAAAGACTGACCTTGGCATACTGCCATGTATAAAGTTAACCCTATACGACTCGTATGGGGCTTTACGATTCGTATTGAAAAGCAAAGTGTGCGGATAGATTTTAGGGTGTGCCAATAAACCGAGCCATTTTAAAACATGTGGATATACCTCGTTATTACTATAGACGTCCATAAAAGAACTTTTGTCGTTTTACATCGTTAACATATCCACACGCTATACTTTATAACCTTCTATCCGTTGACTGTTTGTTTCACCATCATCAACAAGGGCATTTCCGTAATCTTGCCTCTTGTTTGTTTCATGTGTATCGATCCTCTTGGTCCACATGCGCACTCATGTTGCCTCTTGTTTGTTTCATGTGTATCGATCCTCTTGGTCTACATGCGCACTCATGTTGTGTCGGTGTTCCCAAAGCCTATCTTCCTCTGTATTGTCCTCTTTGCCCTTAGTTTGCTTAGGTGGCATATTTGCACACATAACACAACTAAATGTGTAATGAGAAACAAAAGCTTGTCCATTAACCAAACTTAGAGAAATTTCAACGAAAAGTTTCACTAAGTGTTGATTTCAAACAATATCATCAAATAACAACACATGTGACCATAATTTCCCAATTATACTGTCCCATCACAACCAACAGGAGGTTAAACCCAATAGTTGATTTGTGGTAGTAGTGGAGGGTTATTTGTGGACTGTGAAGGAATAAGAGATTTAAGCCATGATGTGGCATGGTTTGTTGTGGAGGGCTATTTTGGTTTACGTTCTTTACCCAATCCCACGAATTTGTACCCATTTTATCCG
The DNA here is from genome assembly GCF_002127325.2 of Helianthus annuus. Classification (NCBI taxonomy): domain Eukaryota; kingdom Viridiplantae; phylum Streptophyta; class Magnoliopsida; order Asterales; family Asteraceae; genus Helianthus; species Helianthus annuus. Next base: position 111,171,204 of record NC_035447.2, read on the forward strand.
AAATCTTAAGCTCGTGAAAAATTTACCTAAGTCCGAAAGACACTTAACTTTCAAAGACAAGGCTGAAATTCAAACAACACCCTTTTCGGTCAAACAACAACCCAAGGTGTCAAACAACACCCTTAGGTCAAACAACACGACACTTGGTCAAACGAGACTAGATGCCACACGATAAGGTGGTATCGTTTGAGACCAAACAAACGATAAGGATCGAATGTCGTATGATATGTGATCTAAATGACTTTTGGTGTCATTTGAGGTTATGTGGAGATGTTGTTTGCCTTTTGATTATGTTGTTTGAAAGGAGGATTTCAAACAACAACAATATGTAGTTTGGAAGGAATCCAAACGACACGGATCTAGCACGCTGTCAAAAGCTGCAAACGACACATGGGACAAAAAGATAGGTTTTGACCAATTTCAAACATGCAAGCCCACCAATAGCCTTCTAGAATGAACTTGTACTTTTACAACGAGTTTTCCGGCCACCTTGGTCAACGGAAACAATGGTGGAATAATCTTATGCTTAGAACTCAACAAAAACCATATTTAAGTTGTCTCCACAAGTTTTAACAAGTTTCAATCAATATTATCATTAAATAACATCATTTTAAGGTCCTTTAATCCATATTTCAGCCAAGAACAAGTTTTAAGGGTTTTATCCAAGAAAAGTCCAATAATTACTCAAAAACCAAATAAAATCTCACAAAATGCTTGGTTTTCAACAAGAAATCAAGCCTAATGCTTTGATACCACTTGTTGGTCCAATTTCAATCTTGAACAATGAATATTTGTTGTTGCAAATGTGATAACAAGTGCGGAATCTAAGCTAACACACCAAACCAAGCAACACAATAAATACACAAAGGATATACTCAAAAGTTCTCGTATATTGATTTCAACAGAGTTTCGGTATGAGTATCAAAGAAAAGCTCTCAAACTCTCTGTTCTAAGGCGTTACATTACAAAGGACACTGTTGGGTATTTATACTAACCAATCAACAGGTCCAAACGACACTGATATGAACCAAACGACATGCTATATCATTTGGTTTCTTTCTAAACGAGTCGTTTGGTGGTAACCAGACGACAATCATCAAACAACTGATAGCAAGTTTCATTTGTCAAATCCAAACACCCCATGTTTGGATAATGACATATCATTTGCACTTATGCTAGCCATGTCAAAAGACATGAGGATGTCATTTGACTTTGCTAAACACACACAAAGTCAAACAAAATACAAAGTTTAATGTTTATACAAAGACCAAAACAATTACATAACAACTTATTACAAGCTAAAGACATAAATGCATCAACAAATATGATCACTTATTTTCACATCCATATATGTTGCTAGTCTCAAACAAATAGAACTTACAATGGAACTATCAATACAATTTTTAAGACAACTACTAAATGAACTATTAATGTGATTATTCCTATTATATTTCGTGTGATTCATGTAACATCTAATTTTCAAGTTTTTTTTCACTTAATATAGGCATGAAAACATAATATAATGAAAAATAAATTTATTGACTATGAACAATGAGAAAAAGAAAAAGAAAAAAAAAACAGATTTGTTATCCGTTCTCTTGAGTATGATGTTTGCTATTCTCTAACAACAATAAACGATCAATAATTGAAGATTTAAATGTCAATAAGCATCCATTCAAATAGAGAAAATATATGTCAGCTACACTAACCTTAACTAATTTTATTTGTTAATTTACTTTTGTTTTTATACTCATAAGAGCCCATCTATTCCAATCAAAGCCATCATATATGTTTTGCAATATCTTGATTTACATTAATAATTCTATCATTTCCTACATCACTAATTTTAGCATTTCCTACTTAAGTTTTCACACCCCGTCAAGGCGGAAACTTGTGGCGCGCCAGGAAAGCAAACATACATATGACTAAAAGGTGATTCAATACTAAATGTTAAGAGCTTACAACTCCAAGACAATTTGTTCAAAAGTTTACATCACCAAAAAGAAGAAATATTAAACCCCAATTTCCATGACTCCAATCACTAGCCTAAAAAACATGCTCAAAATCATCAACAATATGTTGGTGAGTTCACATGTTTAAAATGACTCAAAGGAGACCTGAACGTTTGAAAAACCATATATGTAGCCAAAGAAAATCATGAGGATCAAATTAGTGCCAAGCTACGACATTGGCGAATGTGTCTATATGAGCCTATAACCAAATTAATACCCCGCACACCATACACACTAGACCATGCAAACAATTTTGGATACAACATGCCCTTTTTTCTTTAAAGGGGTTAGAATGACTAACCAAGAATTAGCAGTGTCAATCCCAATAGTACTATTCAGCTGTTCCATGGTCACACAAAGATTAATGGTTAATGTTTTGATACGACATGAGGACTTTCTAAGCTCAACAAATACATGATACAACGCATGCGCAGATAAATGATACGAGAGATTCCATTTTGATGCTACCGTACTATGTAAATAAAGTATGCCTTTCCCCAAAGTATAAAACATTAAAACGAGTCGTGAAACACACCTCAAATCCGTGTAAGTGTAGCAATAGAAATAAGCCTAAGAAATGAAAACCGACCTGCACATGTCCTAAAATATTAAGACACTTCAGGTCTATCAATGTTTCTACAAGGCAAGTTGTTCACCAAACTCGCTAGGCTCACATGAGATGTTTATCCTTATGAAAATTGTTTAACTTAACGACCTATATTGGTGTTCATTATCCTTGTTTCCATTATATACATTTGCACACAACATATATAATTAACATATTGATACACTCATCGTTAGGATCCCATCTCAAAACCTTGTTTGAAAATGTGTGTCGTCACATGTCTCAATCATATAATAAATATATTTTTCAAACTAATATATTTATTATTTGGAAAAATGTTCCATATTCATGGTAACCGAACTTGTCTTAGTATTTATACTTATTTTTATATAATATACTTATTGAAACTCATCAAATAGTGTGGAAAATAATATATTTTATATCATTATATTGTTAGTGAAATCTTAAGTTAAAAAATCACCATTAGGTATACACACACACACACACATATATATATATATATATATATATATATATTTAGGGCATGGCTCTATAAAAAACTCTATCTTTTTTAGAAAACTATGCAAACCCATTGTCATCTATTGATTATCTTTCATCTAACTTGATCAATGGCTCTCATAATTTTGGTAAGAATTATATTTAAAAGAAATCTTATAATACATATTAGTAAAGGAGAAGGGCATTTAAGGCATTCAAAAATCTGACTTTTCTCTTACACACATCAACTTTATTTCTCTTACACACATGTTATCTCTCTCTCCTCTCTCTTCAATCAAGATCAAGATGAACACCAAACACAAGTTTCGATCTTCAAGTTCAGATCTACATCGTGTGAAAGAAAAAATGTTTGAAGATTGTTGTTTTAGAGAGAGAACGACGGCAGGATGAAGGTTTTTAGAGAGATGAATTTTTTTTTTGTTTTAGGGAGAGAAACAACAATCTTCATTATGTTCATTTATAACACCAAGAACACACATACAAGTGTGTGAGAGAGAAGCAGTTTGAAGTATGTTGTTTTAGAGAGAGAACGATGACACACGCACGAGTGTGTGTGTGAGAAGAAGGTTTGAAGATTTTCTTCGTGTTCATCGGACGGTTATAGATCTGGTAAGTGTTCTTGAAATATCATTTCACACTTGATTTTTTGTTGAAATGGTTATTAATATGTTTTTGTGTGCTGAAAGTGTTTTAGTAATGGTTGTTAATATGATTTTATATTTTAAATAAATCAAAAACTTTAGGATGAGATTTTGAACGGGTTTTTTTGTTGGTTTGGTTGCTTGTTAGGGGCTTTTGATCTTAACAGTAGCTGTTTTTTGTTGGTTTGGGTTATTTGTTTGGGCTTTTGATCTGAACAATAGTTGTTTGGTTGCTTGATTCACAGACTCAGGCCCATAACATGTGTTATGCCCCACTGTTAGAATGTTATATAACTTGTGTTGATTTACAGAAACAAACCCATAAAGATATTCAATTGACAAGCTGGATAGATGTAGGCGAAGTTAATGCGTGGTCTAGTAATGGTTAATGTTCATGTATTTTAAATAAATCCAAAACTTTATGATGAGATTTTGAACGGGTTTTTTTGTTGGTTTGGTTGCTTGTTTGGACTTTTGATCTTAACAATAATTGTTTTTTTTGTTGGGTTGCTTGATTTACAGAGACAGACCCATAACATGTGTTAAGCACCTGTTAGAATGATATATAACGTGTGTTGATTTACAGAAACAGATCCATAAAAGATATTCAAATGACAAGCTGGATGGATGTAGGCGACGTTAATGCGAGGACATTGAATAAGTCACATCCTTTGGAAAAGAAGTCTTCGTTCATTTATAACATGTGTTGGTGGTTCATGCTGTAACAGAACACCATGATGTAACCTGACATGTGTTCATGTATAACATGTGTTAAGCCCCTGTTAGAATGATATATAACGTGTGTTAACCTTTTGTTAATTATTAAAAAAAACAAGTCATATCTATTTTATTTTTGTTGATGTTTAAAATATATGATAATGTGGATACTGAGCGTAAAACTTGTACAAGTAATAAATGTACAAGTTAGTATGTAACGTGTAATATGAAACGAGCCATTTATGGTAACACATGTAGCGGTAATTTTGGAATATATAATATGAAACGGGTCTTTTGTTTTGCACATTTTGGAATGTGTAACATGTGTTAAGCCTATGTTATAATCTTTTTGTAACCTGACATGTATTCATGTATAAGCTAGTGGTTTACAAAACACCATGATGTGTATATAACGTGTGTTTCCAGAATGTGTTAAGTCCATACCGTTTTAACATCATGTACTAGACAAAACAATAAGAGTCTCACATTACATATTACTAGTAAACGAAAATACGTAGCACTAAGAAAAATGGGGGGCCGTTTACTATACCCATAACCGTATAACTGATATAACGTGTGTCAAGCCTCTATTATAACGTGTGTTAAGACTTTCAGAATGGATGCATAAACTCCAATAGTAACTTAATAACAACAAAGTATACCTGCTATAACGTGTGTTAAGCCTCTATTATAACGTGTGTTAAGACTTCAGAATGGATGCATAAACTCCAATAGTAACTTAGTAACAGCAGAAGTACAAACACGGGCGACTCCAACACAAAATGTTTTAAGTCCATACCGTTTTAACATCATGTACTAGACAAAACAATAAGAGTCACACATTACATATTACTAGTACACGAAAATACATAGCACTAAGAAAATGGTGGAGCTTCCTTTGACAACCTGCCTTAGCTTTTCAGCGACTACCTTTGCTGCCTTAGCTTTTCAGCGGCTACCCTTGCTTTATTGTTTGGGTCGGCTACCCTGACATGTATTCATGTATAAGCTAGTGGTTTACAAAACACCATGATGTGTATATAACGTGTGCTTCTAGAATGTGTTAAGTTCATACCGTTTTAACATCATGTACTAGACAAAACAATAAGAGTCTCACATTACATATTACTAGTAAACGGAAATACATAGCACTAAGAAAAATGGGGGGCCGTTTACTATACCCATAACCGTATAACTGATATAACGTGTGTCAAGCCTCTATTATAACGTGTGTTAAGACTTTCAGAATGGATGCATAAACTCCAATAGTAACTTAATAGCAGCAAAGTATACCTGCTATAACGTGTGTTAAGCCTCTATTATAACGTGTGTTAAGACTTCAGAAAGGATGCATAAACTCCAATAGTAACTTAGTAACAACAGAAGTACAAACACGGGCGACTCCAACACAAAATGTTTTAAGTCCATACCGTTTTAACATCATGTACTAGACAAAAAAATAAGAGTCACACATTACATATTACTAGTAAACGAAAATACATAGCACTAAGAAAATGGTGGAGCTCCCTTTGACAGTCTGCCTTAGCTTTTCAGCGGCTACCTTTGCTGCCTTAGCGTTTCAACGGCTACCCTTACTTTATTGTTTGGGTCGGTCTTGAAACGGTTTGTAAACATGTGGGTGTGCGTATGCCAGGGAAGTTATAAAAATGTGTTTTCATGTCACACGTAACACGTGTTACGTTGTACATGGGTTTCATGTCACATGTAACACATGCATGTCCGATAAGTTCAAACTATAACACGTGTTAGTTGTGTTGTGCCGTAACATAAACATGGTCATGATCCTTGAGCATCTGATCCACGTTTGACGAAACCAATGGTCCTGAGAATTGGATCTTATTTCCCTTGTATCCATCACCGTCCTAATAACAAAAAGATAAGATAACCTTTAAGTCGTTAACCAGACATAAATATTAACACATTCATAGACAGAAAATCTTTTTTCTCAAATAACATAAAAAACAGTTACTATTCAGATCAAAAGCCCTAAACAAAGCAACCAAACCAACAAAAAATAGTTACTATTCAGATCAAAAGCCCAAACAAGCAACCAAACCAAGCACAACTTTTTAACACAAAAATAAAAACCTGCAAATTACATAAACATTTAACCCTTTTAAGAACCATTTTAACAAAAAAAAAATCATGTTTCATCTCTAAAACAGCCATTACACAAAAACCTATTAACAACCATTTTAACAAAAACATCAAGTGTGAAATGATTTTTTAAAATAAAATACTCAAGAGATTGTTGTTTCTCTCTCTAAAACAGCAACTTTCTCTCTCTAAAACACTTGCCGGATCTAGAACCATACGATAAACACGATGAAGATCTTCAAACTTGCTTCTCTCTGTGTGTTCTTGATGTTCTTGATAAACATGATGAAGATTGTTGTTTCTTACTCTAGAAATCAGCTTTCAACAAGCATGAGCACAACCGAGATGAAGATGACGACGTGAGATGAAGCATGAACACACCCGAAAATCAGCTTCGAAATAAGCGTGAACACACCCGAGATGAACAAGATGAAAATTGTTGTTTCTCTCTCCAAAACATTAGCTTTCTCTCCCTATAACACCAAGAACAAGCTTCATCATGTTTGGGATCAGACGATCTGGTGACATTAACTCATGTGTTGTTAGTGGAGTCACCATGGACATTAATGGTGGAAGAAATATATGTTCTAGAGATGAAGTTCATGGACTCTACTCAAATGTCTTTATTATAAGGCAAAAGATAAAGATGGAGGTTTTGAAAGTACATTAGGAAGTGAGTTGTATAATTATGGTTGTCAAATCAAAGGTAGCAAGTAATCTTCTTGGGTAAAGTAAGTTAGAAGTAAAACTACAATTATGCCCTTCTCTACAAATGAAAGATGATTTTTTTATGTACACGTGGATAAATGTGGACCATGCATTGGGCTTGCAAAGTTTTCTCAAATTCAAGGGTTTTTCATATAACATTATCCTATATATATATATATATATATATATATATATATATATATATATATATATATATATATATATATATACACAGGACCGCTAAAATGAAAACCACCTCCAGTTGTAAAAACCATGAGAACCACTTTCTGGCCATTAGATCAAAAAGATGGATGGATGAGATTAAAAGTAGTTAAAATTAATATTAAAATCTTTTTGTCTTATTATGTTTTTAATATTTTAATGTTAAAGGGTATATAAGTAAAATTGTTTTTTTTTTGTCTTTTTATGTATATTAATTTTTAATTACCTTTTTTTCCTATTCATTAATTACTTTTTGATTTAATTATTTTTTATTTAGAAATATATATATATATATATATATATATATATATATATATATATATATATATATATATATATATATATATATATATATATATATATAAAAGAGACCGCTAAAATGAAAACCACCTCCAGTTGCAAAAACCACGAGAACCACTTTCTGGCCATTAGATCAAGAAGATGGATGGATAAGATTAAAAGTAGTTAAAATTAATATTAAAATCTTTTTGTCTTATTATGTTTTTAATATTTTAATGTTAAAAGGTATATAAATAAAATTGTTTTTTTGTCTTTTTATGTATATTAATTTTTAATTACCTTTTTTTCCTATTCATTAATTACTTTTTGTCTTAATTATTTTTTATTTAGAAACATATTTTTTTGTTAAACATTTTTTTGAAATCTATTTTTTATTATAATTTTTTTTAAGATTTGTTTAAAAAAAACGTTTTGAAGAGCCGTTTTTTACGCTCGGCTTTTTCAGGCGTCGTTTTTTTAACGCGCCGTCATTTATGTTAAGAACTTTACGTTTTGAGTTAAAAAATTTACGTTTTCCGTTTTACGTTAACAAATTACGTTTTCCGTTTTTACGCCAGGCTTTTTCACTCATCGTTTTTTAACGGGTCGTTTTTGCACACATCGTTTTTTACGTTTTACGGTTTTACATAAAACTTTTTACGTTAAAATTTTTACATTTTACATTTTACGTAAAACTTTTTACTCTTAACGTTTTACGTTTTACGTATTACGTTTTACGTTTTACGTAAAAAATTTTACATTTTACATTTTTACGTTTAACAATAAAAAGTTTACGGTTTACGTTAAAAAGTTTACGGTTTAACTTTTACGTTAAATTTTTTACGTTAAATTTTTTACGTTTTACGTTTTTACGTTTTACGTTAAAAAGTTTACGTTTTACGTTAAAAAATTTATGTTTTACGTTAAAGGTTTACATTTTACGTTTTTACGTTAAAAAGTTTACTTTTTACGTTAAAAAGTTTACGTTTTACGTTACAAAAAAATGGGCAGAGTTTCCTCTGTTTTTATACAGCCTGACAACACAAGTTGTTATTTTTAAAAATTCAACAATTACTCAACAATATGTACGTATGATCAATTTACATAAACGAAATAATTAGTAAATCGAAGTAAATTTCAACTAGTAATTTGTCTAATTATTGGGTTTGAGCTCGTTTTGCACGGTAATAATTTAAAACTAATAAGATTTCGCGTCGTTTAAACTTTTACCGGCTCTGGCTTTGACCGTCGTTAACTGCTGTTGATCGGCAGTTTGACCGTCTTTGACCGGTTGACTGGTTGACTATAGTTGACCGAACAAATCTAAAAAAAATATCATCAAAACATCATCTTCAAAACATAATCGTCGTAACAGATCTAAAAAAAATATCATCTTCAAAATAGATCTAACAAAAACCAACCTGAACATCATCAAAACATCATCTTCAAAACATATCTAAAAAAACCAACCTGAACATCATCAAACAGATCAAACAACCGCCGTCGGCCACCTCCATCTTCATCTTCAAAACATCATTTTCGTCATCTCCACCTCCGCCGCTGCTGATGTTTCGTCGGAAAGTGAAGCACCACCGCCGCTGCTGATGTTTCTGTCGTCGTCGGCTCCTCCCATGTGTAGGATCGTTCTCGGCCCTGTTTGAGTCGTTCAGAGAAGTTCGTATCCGAATTAAGAGGCGGAAACTAATAATTCGGTGCTATTGAAGCTGTATTCACTTTAAACTTGCTGTATTATTGATATTGAACGCGATTACAAGATTTGACAGCACTTCGGCAGCATACCGGAACAAACACCTTCAACTATGTGTTTCAGACTTTCTAGTTCGCTCATAATACACCCACTATATATAGTATAGTTGGGTTCGCTTATATGGACAACCATATAAGCGAACCGGGCTTCATGCCATATAAGCGAATCCAATCAATGACCGAATAAGCGAACCTAGACAATATATGACACATGAGCGGACCTAACCTAGTGACTGATAAGCGAACCCTATACAAACATGTAATTCTAGGTTTCTGTGCCATATTTGATCTGTTCAACTTCAAGACTCGATGAAAGACGTAGTCAGCAGACGTAACTGCACCAACAGACTCTCCCTCGGATGTTGACGGAGTCTTCATAGAGTCTTCGCACATGTCAAACTACCATCTTCATCAGTCGACAATCTGCCTCTGAAATATCTGTCGCTTCAAGAATCCTCTTTTTCTATCTTCATCAGCAACAAACTCTTTTCTCTTGAATGTTGACACGGTGTCTTCAGACTCCCCCTCTCACGCAGCTGGGATCGTAGTCTGGAATTCAAAACTTTCACTGGTTCTAAAATCGTAATATGGCACTTCAACACAGAAATGTCATCTGGTTCAAGGCCTGCACAATCTCTACCGAACCATAAGTTTCTACAAAGATTAAAACTTTTAAACAATTTAGAAACTATGTTGAACCAAAACAATAATGATTTTGCATTCAAGAATTTATTACTGGTTCTTATCAAAACAACTTTACCATCTACACACAAACACTCCCCAAACCAATTCCTCAAGTTTAGCACTTTGAATTTCGAAAATCAGCATCTCAACACCAGTTGTCGAAAATCTTTTTGATTTTTCAAAATTTATGCTAAAACACACCAAAAATCTTTTTGAATTTTCCGAATGAAAGTAAAAGCAACAAACGATTATTTACAGACAATATTTTTGTGAGTTTGTGCAAGAGGATCATATCAATTATGAATCATATCACAAGCACCGTTAAGCTTAATTACATATTGAGTTCAAAACAATTTACCTAGATTGTCAGTATGTTTGTCCACTTAAATTTTCACACAGATTTCAATTGATTCGAGATACGATATTAATATTTTAGAGACTTAAACTTAATTGTGTATCACTCCACTTGAATATACTCCCGTATCCAGATCCCAAATATTTAGTCTTACAGGTGAGTATACCACAGCTGATATCTGTAAAGGGGTAAATGCGAAACCGTGAGAGCTCAGGTCAGAACTTCCGTTCAGCAGAGAGATGACGGCTCGACTTTTGGTGGGTCCCCTTTAGAGGATCTTTTTTTACAACAGCAATGACTATCAATTTTATTGTTTAATCAGATTGCTGAGGGCGAGCTTATGTTTCAAAGCTTTTAGCAGAAAGTATTATTCGGGGACTGGGTCAGTATTTCCATACAGCAGAAGTCCCGGAATAGTACCCCAGATATCACTGAGCATAAAGACCTAGTATCTCAGAATACGGGACCTTTCAAACAAGATTTCGGGGGTTACCCATATATTCAAGAATAGTTACCCACGAATTAAGTAAGTTTGATTTAGGTTTATATCTCGGTTCAATTTACTAAATGTGCGAAAATCTACTGACAAATCCGCAGAAAGATTGTTTATCACATTTTGACTTTACAATTCTTTAGCGTGCTGTGATAGTTCACTGATGTACTATCATTTCCTCTTTTATGCAACAAAAACTCATTTTTCAATTTTATCATGTTTTTGACTTTTTCAAATTTTCTGATATTTTTGGATTTTCTTAAAAATTCTTACTCCCCCTAAAATTCAAATACATCTAGAGAAAATTGAAAACAAACTGTACAGAACATGACAACTGATATCGAAACACTTCAATTCTCCATCCGTTTGGCTTAAACCATCAGAACTCCCCCTCACAACAAACTATTTTCCCATAATGATTTCAAAACACTTAAGTTTGTTTTAATCAGAATGGTTTTTCCGGAAAATAAGTTTGATTGTTTTTACGACTTGTAAAATTGGGGTTCAAATCATCATGTTGTTTTAACAATTTCCTGAATGATAATTAAATCAAGTTCAATTCAATGACCTTGATTTAACCACTTGTAAGAGCAACAACATATCACAACTAAAAAACTTTCAAACCTGTTTTTCAACCAATTACCATCGTTTGGTTGAATTCTCAAGGTGCCGATTCCTACTCCTCACTTACAAACCTGGGAGTTCCGACAAGTCCTGCAAAAAACCTCACAAATAGATTTAGAAAGATGCCGATTCATGATCCACAATACCATCTTGGGATCTCCGGCAAGTCAGGATTTTATTCTTGAAAAAATATATCCACCCAAGCCTGACCTTCCTTGGGTGTAACCTCATCATTTTCATCGTTTCTTTCAACCGACTTGTAAACCCATCCTTTGGAAGCATAAAAATCCTTAATGCTTTGGGCCTTACCACTGACCATTTTTCCAAAGATGCGTTTTACATTTCCATTAAAAGTTTTTTCAACATCAATTTTCTTCTTGTCAGAATAAAATTGATTTGAAATTTCAACTTTTCCGATTTTAGATTTGTAATTTTTAACATTCAGTGGCGGAAAATTCACATCGTCCACTTTCGGAACTTTTCTTACAATCTCTTTTTCAACATGTGGCTCCTCTGATTTTATGGAATCAGAATCATTACCAGACTTTTTACCTGAACCTTTTACAACCCATTTCTGATATATAGCATTGTCTATTCTTTTGGAAGCACTCTTTGAACATTCTCCTTTTTCATAAGTTGAATTCTCAAAACCTGTGAACTTCCGGGTTGACAGTTCAGTTTTCTCAACAAATTTTTCTTTCATTTTTCTTGAGACTTCTTGTTTTGGTCGAAATGTCTTTGTACAATCTTTCACAACATGACCCACAACTTTACACTGAAAACAAGATCTCTTTTCAACCTTCTTCGGATCTTCCTTCTTCTTCATGTCCTCTTGCTTCTTAGCAAGGAATTCTTCATTCGTCTGATTTCTGAATGATTTTTCTTTTTCAGCTTCTGTTGTTTTTCCTGCAACAAATATTGTTTTTGGTTTATAAACTTTTTCATTTTTATAGTTTTTCTGAGGAACAAAACCAAGACCTTTCCTTTTGAAATTACGATTATGGTTTGGTTTCTGTCGGAAACTATAACCACAATTGTAACCCATTTTCTTGTTGATTCTTTGTTGATCTCTTGAAGTGTATTGTTTAGATTTTACATTAAGATTGAAATCTTTTATTTCAGAAATATTAATTTATGTTATTTTGAAAACCTTTTGAATCATTTCAAGTCTGACACTTCTTATTGGAAAACTCTCGTCAGAATATAATTTGTCAGAACCTTTCAAAGTATATGCCACTTTGACCGATTCATCATTCAAATTAGACTTCGAAAGTAAAAATTCTTTATCATAAACCCGTTTGTCCTTTTTATTTGTAGGCTTTGACATATTTGACCCAGACTTTGACTCGGGTTTGGACTCCGGTTGTGACTCCTCATTGTCATCGCTGTCTAACACCTGATCGACCATACTTTTTATCAACTTTGACTCATGATCAGTGTCTGATGACGTATATGTGACATCAATACTTTCTGGTAAATTATCCGACGACCCAGACTCCCATTTCAAATTGATCGCTTTATTGACTCTTTCTGAATTTGGTTTTCGAGGTGAATATCCATTTTCGACCGGGGGCGGACATCTATTGTAGGATACACTCGGTTTCTTACCAGAAGCTTTCAACGTTTCTTCAACATTTGTCACACACTTTTCTTCATCCGATGTCTGCTCTTCTTTGAATGTCTTCAAATCTTTCACCACTGGATAAATCCTGTCAACCACAAAAGTAGAACATGAGTAACTATCTAATAATTTCTTAATTTTCTCAGTTTCTATCTTTTGTGTTGCCAACTCAAGCTCGAGATCTGCACATTTCTTTATGTTAAAGTTTGCCGTATCAAGCTGTCTCAGATAAGCTATCTTCAAAGTATTCATAGCTTCAACTTGTTCACCATCAGAATCTGTATATTTGTTGATTTCTCTGTTCATAGTATCATACGATTCTTTCAACTTATGAATATTATGCAGCAGCTCATTGTTCTGCTTAATCAGCGAATCACAGTTTAAGCACTTTTCAGAAACTTCAACTCGTTCTGCATCAATCTTCACTTCATATTCTGGAACTTCTTTGACATTTCTGCTCGGTTGTAAAAACTCAGCTCTTCTTCTTTTCTCAGCTTTCGCTTCTTCCTTCAATCTTTCTTCCTCTTCTGCCTCTTCTCTGTTCCTTCTTCGTTTTTCTTCAGCAGCTTCCATGACTTTTCTGCACCTTTCTGCACATTTCAAATCATAAGCATTAGCAAAGAAAGCATGAGAAGTATTTTTGGACATCTCTTTGGCCATAAGATTTTGATCTGGACAAAAATCATCCCAAGTAAAGCCTTGTGCCAACTTCTCATCATCTTGTTTAGCTAAGCACACTTTGCTGTCTTTCGGAAGATACTTTTCCCAGGTAAAATTATCATATTTTCCCTGACTAACAACACATGCTCTTTTCGAATTATCCATCACATCTCTCCCATGAGCTGTTTGTGCCTGCTGCTGTGCTGGTGGTGTGATTTGATGATAAATGGCCTTCTTGTGATAATCATTGTTTCCGAAAGGATTCTGGGCACCGGTAGCTTCACGGTTTTTGCACTCCCTCTTGAAATGTCCCTTCTCCCTACAACGAAAACACGTAACCTTAGATTTATCAAAACCCAAAGCTGAAACATTTGCATCACGAAAATCATCACGGCCAGTAATTTGTTTAAACTTTTCAGCACGTCTCATCACACTCGCCATACACCATTTTATATCCATCAATTCCATTTCCTCAGCATCAATTTGATCGTAATCCTCTTTCGTGAGCATTGGATTACCGATCTTTCCTGCAACAAAACAACTATAAGACTCTAAAATCATCCCTAACAAAGACATTTGATTTTTTGCAATATCTTCAGTGTAGTCTTGATCATTTTCAAGGCCTAACACAATGTTACACTGAAGTTTTCTACCATTCTTTGTTACAGAGATGTTAGGATCGAAAGATGAAAATCTTGTGCTGTTGCTTGATCCTTGAGATGCCGTCTTCTCAGGAGAATCTTTAACACTGTAAGCAGTTTCGATCTTAGGAGAATACTTTGTTGAATCAGTAGCACCGTGCTTGTAGTACAGACTGATATCCTGTTCTCCATCGTAGTTCTTCATCCTAGCGATCTTTCTCTGCTCCATCTCTTGAGCTTCCAGATGCTTTATAAAGTCTCCTAGTGTCATCTTTTTATATTCTGCTTTGTTGGACCTCAGCATCATCAAAAATGTTCCCCATGCTTCATATGGAAGCGCATCTGCAAGTTTTTCAATTAATTCATCAGTATCTTTCTTAACACCAAGTTTTGTCATATTTCTAACCAAGTTACAATATCTATCAATAATTTGCTTGGTGTTTTCATTTTTCAATCCCCGAAACAAATCAAATTCTTTCTTCATGAGAGACATTTTGTTCTTTAACATATCATCACTTCCCGTAAACTTGGCTTCCAATTCTGTCCACATTGAATACGCAGTTCCGTCATGTTGAAGCAGTATCAAGATATCTTCTTTTATAGCTTGCTGAAGCAAACTCACCATAAGCTTTTCATCACGGTATTTCTTTTTATCTGCTGTACTCATCTCTCTAAGTGTTAACGGAGTACCATTTACAACATCATTCTTTGTGGGCTTAACATATGGCTCTTCAGTGTGTTCCCAGGCATCTAGATGATAAGCTTCAACCCAATTTTCGAACCGTTCCGACCACACGTTATAATCATCAATATCCATGAGTTTAGGTGGTCTTTGAGATGTTAGGGTTTCATTGTCGATCAAAGCACTTTGAGTAATCAAGGTTGAAGTAGCAAAAGCGTTATAAAATTCAGTATCCATCGTTTACAACTATCAAATTTTAACACTCCGTTCACAAAAGCAAAACTAACACAAGAGCGGTACTATAACTGTTCCCAAAAGCGAACCAATACAGTGTCTTAAAAGCGAACCACGACTTTGGAGCGAACCGGTAAATCTGATCAATAAGCGGACCAGTTGACTTGGCCAGATAAGCGGACCAACTAGACAAACCGTTCGAGCGAACCGTCAAACAAGCGGACCTGATTTTGTCGATACGAGAGGTCCTGATGAGCTGACTAATGCGCGGACCGTTCGAGCGGACCGACCAATAGGCGAACCACAAAAACTTTGACCGGATGAGCGAACCACTATTCGACCGGATAAGCGAACCCAATCAATGTTCGTTCGAGCGAACCAGAAGCTGTTCGTTCGAGCGGACCCACTGAAATTTTGGAGCGGACCAGGATGCTGATGTCACTTTTTGAGCGGAACCGTATAAGCGAACCCCCTAAAAATCAACTTTCTAGATTGATTTTAGTTCTGAAAACTTCAAGGGTTTGTTAGTTCATGATTCCGAGCGTACTGTGCAATTTTGAGCTGGTTTTACCGTGAAAATTTTTGAAAAAGTGAAGAAAGTGTAGAAAATCAGAAGAAATGCAGCTAAAATGGCAAGAACTCCTCCTCCTGAGCTCTGATACCAATTGTAGGATCGTTCTCGGCCCTGTTTGAGTCGTTCAGAGAAGTTCGTATCCGAATTAAGAGGCGGAAACTAATAATTCGGTGCTATTGAAGCTGTATTCACTTTAAACTTGCTGTATTATTGATATTGAACGCGATTACAAGATTGGACAGCACTTCGGCAACATACCGGAACAAACACCTTCAACTATGTGTTTCAGACTTTCTAGTTCGCTCATAATACACCCACTATATATAGTATAGTTGGGTTTGCTTATATGGACAACCATATAAGCGAACCGGGCTTCATGCCATATAAGCGAATCCAATCAATGACCGAATAAGCGAACCTAGACAATATATGACACATGAGCGGACCTAACCTAGTGACTGATAAGCGAACCCTATACAAACATGTAATTCTAGGTTTCTGTGCCATATTTAATCTGTTCAACTTCAAGACTCGATGGAAGACGTAGTCAGCAGACGTAAGTGCACCAACACCATGGCGGTGTCGCCGTCACCACTTTGGCCCGAAATTTCTTTCTCTCTCACCCCAATCTTTCTCCGTCTCTCTTGCTGTCACCGCCGTATGCCGCCACCAAACGCTGGTTGCCGGCCGTTTTACCCGTGAAATGGAAGGAAATGGGGGTGCTGGAGACGAAAGGAGGTGGTGGTGGTTGGTTTGAGTTGTGATTTGGAAATATTGTTAAGGAATTCAATAGAGAGAGAGAGATGATCTCAAGAGATTTTGATTTGGAAATCAATAGACGAAAAGGTCTGTAACTTTTAAAGATTGTGATTTGGAAAGATTGTGAAGGAATTTAATTGCGAAGGAAAGATTGGAGAGGTGTCTCAGGAGAGAGAAAGGTCTGTAACTTTTAAAAAAGACAGAGGAGAGAGGAGAGATGAGAGATTGGACATTTAAAGGGAATGGCCAAACTACCCTTTTTTTCTGATTGGTTGAGAGTGGTTTTCGCGGTTCTTACAACTGAGGGTGGTTTTCATTTTAGCGCTCCCCTATATATATATATATACATACATATATATATATATATATATACATACATATATATATATATACATATATATATATATATATATATATATATATAGTAGGGTTCGCATGGAAAGTGTGTTTTTCCTAGAAAGTCTAGGAAGCGACCTGGTCCATCCGATTGGAGTGTTTAAGGGTTGAGATTAAATCAATGGCAATCTTGTAATATTTGAGTTTAATTAATTGATTGTTTTAAATGAGTAGGGGCAATTTTGTCAATGGCCGTGTTTTAAATCAATTAGATAACCGCCCATTTCCTAAATTCAAGCGATTTTCCCTCTCTCTCTCTCTCCAAACCCTTCTTGGAACCCCCAATCCCTACCAAAAATAACTACAATCATGGAAGAAGATAACTTTAGAAACGATGGAGAGCACCAGATCAAATTAAAACACTTCTCCATCTCCACCATCTCCGAGTTCATCATCACCATTCAACTATTGTTCTTATCATCTCCGTTTTCTAGACGATGTGTTTTAACAGCAAGCAAATTAATACAGTTGTGTTTTAGCAGCAAGCAGATTCATACAGTTGTGTTTTAGCATCCAGATTCATACAGATGTGTTTTAACAGCAAGCAGATTCATACAGTTGTGTTTTAGCATTCAAATTCATACAGATGTGTTTAACAGCAAACAGATTCATACAGTTGTGTTTTAACAGCAAGCAGATTCATACAGATGTGTTTTAACAGCAAGCAGATTCATACAGTTGTGTTTTAGCATTCAGATTCATACAGATGTGTTTTAACAGCAAACACATTCATACAGTTGTGTTTTAACAGCAAGCAGATTCATACAGATGTGTTTTAACAGCAAGCAGATTCATACAGTTGTGTTTTAGCATTCAGATTCATACAATTGTGTTTTAGCATCCAGATTCATACAGATGTGTTTTAACAGCAAGCAGATTCATACAGTTGTGTTTTAGCATTCAGATTCATACAGTTGTGTTTTAACAGCAAACAGATTCATACAGTTGTGTTTTAACAGCAAGCAGATTCATACACTTGTGTTTTAGCATTCAGATTCATACAGTTGTGTTTTAACAGCAATCAGATTCATACAATTGTGTTTTAGCATTAAGATTCATACAGTTGTGTTTTAACAGCAATCAGATTCATACCCTGTGTTTTACCATCTTTATATTGTGGGATCTATAAAAAAAATTGGCTTTAGCCCTGTAAACTGTTAAAACACAGCACCAAGAACATGCTGATAAATTCCAGTAATCTTCTGAACAATGGAATATGCGATGTAATGTGACATGGAATTTTAGTTAATGAACACATTGACTTCCAGATTTGAATTCGAAAATAATAAAAATTCCGAAAATCATGGAATTTTAGTTAATGAAGATACATTCCAAAAATAAAATTAAAATGTGAAATTACATGATAGCCCTTCTACTTAAAATCCCTCAATGACACATGTCCAATTCTTATTCCTTCCTAGACTTTCTAGGAAAAATAAACTTTCCACCCAACTCCTACTCTATATATATATATATATATATATGTAGCTGAGGGTTCAAATGAGAAGAAATGTTTTATAAGAAGAAAAAAAAGAAGTTTCAACCAATAAGAATGCTTTATTTTACTATATTTAATATTTATATTTAATTTTAATGTAAGGGTATTGTTTTGGTCAAAAATTACCTAAGCAATTAAGTGATCAAATTAGTTTTGTGAGGTAGTGTGCTAGTAATACTTTGTGAAAAATATGTTGGTTTGCTAGTTTGCAAAAACAGTTAACAGGATACGGCTCAGGATATCGAGCTGTATCTACGAACAAACAACGAGCAAAAAAGTAAAGGTTGACACGTGATGTACGAGGAAAGCCCTTGATCAATCTAGATCTCCGGCATAAAACCTCGGGAGCTGACAATCGTCCGCTGCCTTGTTCTTCTTATTGCTTGAATAATAGGATACAATGCAGGATATGACACGGATCAACTAAGTGTTACAATGCGATTCGAGTGCAAGTGTTTGTGTTTGTGAGTGGTTACAAGTGGTAGAGAGTAAGAGTGTATGAGAAATTGTGTGTGTGAAAGTCGTGTCTTCCTATGATCCATGCATTCCTTTATATAGTAAAAGGAAATAACTAACTATGCTAAAAATCCGGGATATTATGCTAAAAATCCGGGATACTGAGATTATTTCCTTTCTGAACGTTACCAGCCTGTTTCCACTCGTTTTCCACGCGCTTACTAACTATAACTCCGGGATTTAAGCTTCCATAACCGTTACAACATTAATATCTTTGACAAATCTTCGTAACTTTCCATAAAACACGCCAATCTTCAATGCTGACCGTTACAAGAGCTATTTTCCGCGATCAACGTCCTTATCCTAACCAATTTGAGCGGGTCTTCAGGATGACTTGGTCTTCATGAACGTTAGTCCCTTGTAGCCAACGTTTACAAGCAAATTGTTAGTAATAGTCAGGATACTGCCTCTGGATGTTACCAATATCCTGGTCCGGTATCCTGATCAGGTATCCTGATTATATATAACTAATAAAAAATCAAGATACAAGGTCAGGATATGGGCTCAGAATTTCACCCATAACAATTGTCCCCAAAAATATAACTGTTGGATATCATGATTCCAACGGATATATTTTTTAGTCATTCTAACATGCCTGGCAGGGATATATGTTTTCTTCGATCTTGAGAAGCTTGACAGCTATCCCAAGCCTGTCCTGGTGAAAAAGGAGCCATCTGTTGCTGCTGTCGAAGGTTTCTCTTATGATGACCTTGGCTTCACGGAATCTATCGAGCCCATGACCTCCTTCCCTAATGAGGTAAGTATCCAAATCCTGTATCCCGTACACATATATTGAACCTGTATCCTGGTTAGTCTGTCTTTAATGATACCTGTATTTTGTAGGGTCTAAATCATCCGGTCATCCTACACTTAGAACAATTTTAATTTCCTGCAAGTAGAATAGTTTGACAGTTGAAGGTGGAAGGATCCTGTGTTTTCAGGATGAAGCCTTCAACCGTTTATGTAAATATGCTTTAAAAACTTAATTGTGTCCTCGGTGGATGGGTCTCTTTTTGAGACGAAACCAAGAATACAATCCTTTGGACTAATAATAATAAACTGATCTTTTAGTCTTATTTATTATGTTTTTATTTTGAAAGGTATGTTTCGAATATCCTGATTAAATATCCTGGTCAAGATACTGATGAAATGTCTCCTAAATGTTAGACAAAACTTGGTTGAATATGACTTTTTAGAAAACTTAAATCATTTAGATAAGGTTTTCGAGACTTGAAGAATAACAAATCATACCAGAAACACTTAGGCAATAATTTCCAACCTCAACCTTTGAATACTTTGCAATGTCCCCGGCATGGATGTCCCCTGTCTGTGCAGGATATTGCATCAGTGCATGACATACTTTAGTATTTCTTCACTTAGTGATTAAACTTCATAGCTTCTTATCCACAAAGAACGTGTGTAATCACAGCTTGTCATATCTTTGTAATCTTGTTAAAAACTTTAGTTTTACTGGGGATAAACCCTTAGTATCCTGGGGAAAATCCAAAATTTTCGTGCGCTACAGGCGGGAGTGTATAAACTCCAAGACTTAGAAAGGTGAAAACCTTTAAACCTTAGAGAGTATGAAAATACCCTTTTGCGAGAGAGGGTGATCAATCCTCATATACCTTAAGGATCCAGGGTATAGCCAACAGTAACGAAATTGTCAGCCACTTTTACATGAACTGGTCCCGCCACCTTGAACTATCCCTAGATAACTTGCGCTCCAGGCGGGGTGTTTAAACCCAATTCGTGAGAAAGGTGAATACCTTTAAACCTGCGAAGGGATCAGGATCCCTTAAACGTGAGAGAGGGGGCCAATCCTCTAATCTTTCGAAGTATCCTGAATGTGTATCCCGGAGCTATATCCCGAAAGCATATTTTGCAAAACAACCTTAAACTAAAGTGGGTGTTAGCTTGGCTAACACCCCTCCGATGCTTAAGTTAGTATTGGGTTCAAATAAAATAAATTATATTTAAAAGAGACAGAATTCATACCATTTTGAGTTAGAAATTAAATTCTAAACTCACTTGAAATAGGCTTTGAGATGTATAGCATTCCAGGATCTTGGTAGTATATCCCCCTCCATATTCTTGAGCTGGTATGCTCCTTTTCCGGATTCCGATTCAATCTCATAGGGTCCTTCCCACTTTGGAGCCAACTTTCCATCAGCAGGATTCGTAGTATTCTGAAAAGCTTTCCTTAACACCCAATCTCCGACTTGGAACCTTCTAGTCCTTATATTCTTGTTATATGCTCTGGATATCCTCTGCTGATATGCCGCCATCCTTAGCTTTGCTGCGTCTCTTGTCTCATCAACAGTATCCACTTCTTGACATAAGATTTCAGGATTTGATTCAGGATCCCGTAGGCTTGATCTAGCTGTCGGTATCACCATTTCTGTTGGGATCACTGCTTCTGCCCCAAATACCAAAGAAAATGGGGTTTGGCCAGTAGCATTCTTCACAGTTGTTCTATCAGCCCATAGGACAAATGGTAGTTCCTCTGCCCATTTTCCTTTTTTGGCACCTAACCTCTTCTTTAAATTGTTGACGATTATCTTGTTCGAGGATTCTGCTTGTCCATTTGCTTGAGGATGCACTGGTGTTGACGTAATCATCTTAATTCCCCAACTCTTGCAAAATTAAGTAGTTCTTTTGCTGATGAATTGAGAGCCATTGTCACAAACTATCTCAGCTGGTACCCCAAATCTGGTCAGGATATTCCTCTTTATGAAGGATACCACTTCTTGATCCCTGACTTGAACAAAGGCCTCGGCTTCGACCCACTTGGAGAAATAATCTGTCATTGCCAGCATAAAAACCTTTCCTCCTGGAGCCTTTGGAAGTTTTCCCACTATGTCCATTCCCCATTTCATAAACGGCCAAGGGGATACGATAGGATATAATGGTTCTGCAGGCTGATGCAGGATGTTGCCGTGTCTTTGACATGCATCGCATTTCTGAGCATACTCCGCGGCATCCTTTCTCATGGTCGGCCAGTAATATCCTGTTCTCAACACCTTCGAGAACAGAGATCTGCCCCCAGTATGGTTGCCACAGTCTCCTTCGTGTATATCCTGAAGTACCTCCTTGGTTTCAGGATCTTCCAAGCACCTTAGGTACGGACCTGCAAGGGATTTGTTATACAAAATATTATTTATAATAGTAAAACGAGATACCTTCATCCTAAAAGCCTTAGGATTTGCATCATTTGGGATATCTCCTTCTTGAAGATACTTCACAATTGGAGTCATCCAGGATTCAGGCTCCTTCTCAGGATATCCATCACCAGGATCCTGGATACATGCTACTTCTTTATCCTGAGATTTGAAATGTTCTATTGCAGGATACAAGATGTGCACTATCGGTATCTGAGTTCCTTCTGGTATCCTGACAGTAGATCCTAAGTTTGCTAGAGCATCAGCTTCAGCATGCTTTTCTCTTGGTACCTGTTCAAGTATAAAAATTTCGAAATATCCTGCTAATTTTTTAACAATTTCAAGATATTCAGCTAACTTTTCGCCTTTTACTGCATAAGATCCATTGAAATGGTTAGTAATCAACAGGGAATCAACATATACTTGTAAACATCTAATATTCAAATTTTTAGCCAATTCTAATCCTGCTATCAGAGCTTCATACTCAGCTTCATTATTGGTAGCAGAAAATTCACATTTAATAGCATGGGGTAATATGTCCCCCTGTGGCGATTTTAGTAGTATACCCAAACCTACACCTCTTACATTAGATGCACCATCAGTATA
The DNA here is from genome assembly GCF_002127325.2 of Helianthus annuus. NCBI lineage: Eukaryota > Viridiplantae > Streptophyta > Magnoliopsida > Asterales > Asteraceae > Helianthus > Helianthus annuus. The sequence goes on from NC_035447.2 coordinate 111,194,256, forward strand.
TAGTGTCCAAGATTCTATATTTTCTTCGAGTTGTTGCACTTCTAGGTCTACTTCATTTTGAATATCACTACTGAAATAAGCCACAAAGTCTGCTAGAGCCTGAGACTTTATAGCATTTCTAGGTTCATATACAGATCATAGGCACTTAATTTTACTGACCACTTAGCCATTCTACCCGACATCTCAGGTTTCCTAAGCACATTCTTAACAGGATAATTAGTTTTAACATGAATCCTATGTGTCTCAAAATAATGTCTAAGCTTAGTTGATGCCATAACTAGGGCTAGTATCATTTTTTTCTAGATGAGAATATCTAGTTTCAGCATCTAATAAACTTTTACTAACATAATAGACAGGATACTGCTGACCTTCATAATCCTTTACAAGGACAGCACTTACTGCGTTCCCTGATACTGCGAGATATAGTGATAATGGTTCACCATCCTCGGGCTTCATCAATAGAGGTGCTGTTGAAAGATATTGCTTTAATTCATGTAGGGCTGCTTCATGCTTTTCTCCCCACTCGAACCTCTTATTCTTCTTCAGGATATCGTAGAATTCCTTGCATTTTTCCGAGGATCTTGATATAAATCTCTTTAATGCTGCTACTCGCCCTGTTAATCTTTGAACATCTTTCATATTTGAAGGTGACTTGATATCCAAGATAGCTTTAATCTGCTCTGGGCTTGCTTCTATCCCCCTTTTAGTCACCATGTATCCTAAAAACTTTCCTGCCCCCACTCCAAAATGGCACTTGGCAGGATTTAGTTTCATATTATACTGGTCTAGGATATCAAATGCTCCTTTAATATCCTGGAGATGATCCTCAGCCTTCTTGGATTTGACTACCATATCGTCAATGTACACCTCCATGGTGTCCCCCAGTTTGTCTTTAAACATCATGTTCACCAATCTCTGGTACGTTGCACCTGCATTTTTTAAACCAAAAGGCATAGCAGTATAACAGTAAATACCTGTTGGTGTCATGAAAGCAGTATCCTCCTGGTCTGAAGGTTCCATTTGGATCTGCTGGAATCCTGAGGATGCATCCATGAAGGTTAACATTTCATGACCGGCAGCGGCATCCACCATCGAGTCTATATGAGGCAGAGGGAATGGGTCTTTAGGACATGCTTTGTTCAAGTCTGTGTAATCTACACAAACTCTCCATTTCCCATTCTTCTTTTGAACCACGACCACATTTGCTAGCCACTTGGGAAATTTGACTTCCCTGATCATTTTGGACTTCAATAGTCTTTCAACCTCTTCTTGAATAATTATGTTTCATTCTGGAGCAAACTTCCTTCTCTTTTGCTGGACAGGCTTGAAAGACCTGTCAATTCCAAGCTTGTGAGTTATGATATCCTTAGAAATACCTGTCATATCCTCATGCTTCCATGCGAATGTTGACATCCTGCATTTCAAAAAGTTAGTTAACTGATTTTCAATATCCCGAGGGATATTGGTTCCTACAAGCACCGAGATATCTGGATTATTCTGGTCCAGGATAATTTTCTTAACATCCTGCTCCGAAGCCTTCACAATATCCTGGGCTCGCATCTTTAATTGCTATCCTGCTTTGGATTTTGTTGAGGATTTCATCGAGGATGAGTAACATTCCTTTGCCTCCTGTTGATCACTTTTCACCTTGACAACCCCCAAGGAGTAGGGATCTTGATGCACTGATGATAGGTTGATGGCACAACTTTCATATCATGGATCCATGGCCTACCCAATATGATATTGTAGCAGGATAAGGAGTCCATGACACAGAAGCGTTGTATTGAGTTGACTCCTTCGACATATACGGGAAGTTTTATCTCCCCAACAGTATTCTTTGCTTCTCCACTAAACCCTACAAGCACAGTGGACTTTGAGGTAATCTCCATCTCGGGAATGTTCATTCTCTTCAAGGTTTCCAATTGGATGATATTGACTGAGCTGCCATTATCCACCAGTATCCTGCGTACAAAGTGATTAGCAACATATAATGTTATTACCAGAGCATCATGATGAGGATCTTGGACAGTATCCGTGTTATCACTATCGAACATGATCATTTTATCAGTCGTGAGGGTTGACATCCTGGTTGGCTTATCTCCCCTTTCTGCCTTAGCCTCTTTCGCATGTCTTTTTGCAGCAGAGTATGAAGTTCCACAAATGTCGGATCCTCCTGAAATAAAGTTAATTATCTTGGCATCCGCAGGCGGTGATGCCGCACGTTTAGGATCCTTCTCAGTATCCTGACCCTTATTCCTCTTTCTTCCCAGAAGATCCTTCAGATAACCTTTGCTCAGGAGATAGCTTATTTCCTTCCTCAGAGCAATGCAATCCTCTGTGACATGTCCAAAATCTTCATGGAAGGCACACCATTTGGATTTATCCTTCCAATCAGCTTTCTGTTGGTTCTTCCTAGGCCACCTCGCTTTGTCTCCTAAACCCTGCATAGCATACATCAGTTCAGGTATATTAACAGAAAAACAATATTCTGACAACTCAGGATACTCCTCAGGATCGTCGTCTTGGACAACGTTCACTCTTTTGTTTTCATTTTTATCATACGGCCTAGAGCGGTATGATTTATGTGAAGATTCTGATTTCCTGTTTGTTGACTCATATGTTGAGGATGCATTCATCCTCTCTTGCATTTTCTAATCATCTTCAAGCCTGATATATCGCAAAGCCCTGTTTCGAGCTTCGTCCAAGTTCCTGCAAGGATTCATCACAAGATCCTGATAAAACTGGGAATCCCTTTGTAATCCCATCTTGAATGCTTGGACTGCTGTAGCAACATCAAGGTGTGGGATATCCAAGAACTCCCTACTGAATTTGTTCACATAATCCCTTAGGGATTCTTGAGGTCCCTGTGTTATCCTGTAGAGGTCACTTGTTAGTTTTTCAAAGCTTCTACTGCAAGAAAACTGACTGTTAAACAAATTAACTAAATGAGAAAATGATGTAATTGAATGAGGTGGAACATTTAGAAGCCATTTCAAGGCTGATCCTGTTAGAGTAGAGCCGAAGCCCTTGCACAAGCATGCTTCCTTAAGTTCTGGTGGGATAGGGTTAATCTCCATCCTCTCCCTATACTGGGCAATATGCTCCTCAGGATCCGTCGTCCCATCATACAGCTTCATGTTAGGAGTCTGGAATCTCTTTGGGATTTCTGCATCACAAATGGGGTGAGCAAAGCGGGATATATTGTGACTATCCCGGGATACTTCCGGTATAGGCTGCACTATCCCAGGCACGCTTGATATCATATCCTTCAACTTTTGAAGCTCTCTGGTTATCGCTGATGTCACACCTGCATCCTGCAATGATCCAAGATTATTAGTAACAGGGATACTGGTGTTAACGGACAAGTTACCAGCTTGGTGATTCCGGTCATATCCTGGAGCGCATCCTGGAGCATATCCTGGATTTCTCACAGTTGACACCCTGACCAAAGAGGGTATCTCCGGAATATGACTCTGGGAATGGCTAGGCATAATATTCCCCCTGTTATCCTTAGTATATACTGCCGAACTGAAGTTCAAAGATCTAGGCTGCAAGGGAGTAACAGTATCCTCAGTGGGCCTTCTTGAGCTAGACTTCAAGAGTTGTATCTCTCTCATCAGCATTTGGTTGGTCTCCTGCTGTTGCCTCATCTGTTCCTGTACACTACCAAACAAAGTTAGAATTTCTTCATTAGAGGCTAAAACAGGACCAGATCCCTGAATATTCTGAGTGGGAATAACATCCCGAGCCACATGAATTTCGGTTCCTTGTGAAGAGGCTTGGGTTCTCGGAGGAGGTGGTGGGAGCCTCAAACCAATTGTTGTAGAGGTTGTAGCAGACACGGTGGAAGAGCTCATGTTTGATCTCGAAGCCATTGAAAATAGTATAGCAAAAAGTTTTGAAAATAGAAAACCGATTAACGATTTTACCAAAGCTTTTAGTAGAAATAGCACCACTTGCCCCACGGTGGGCGCCAAATTGTTTTGGTCAAAAATTACCTAAGCAATTAAGTGATCAAATTAGTTTTGTGAGGTAGTGTGCTAGTAATACTTTGTGAAAGTGTCGAGAGGGAGATTTAGCTTTAGCAAGACCGCGCTAGATAACACAGGTTGGCGGAAATATGTTGGTTTGCTAGTTTGCAAAAACAGTTAACAGGATACGGCTCAGGATATCGAGCTGTATCTACGAACAAACAATGAGCAAAAAAGTAAAGGTTGACACGTGATGTACGAGGAAAGCCCTTGATCAATCTAGATCTCCGGCATAAAACCTCGGGAGCTGACAATCGTCCGCTGCCTTGTTCTTCTTATTGCTTAAATAACAGGATACAATGCAGGATATGACACAGATCAACTAAGTGTTACAATGCGATTCGAGTGCAAGTGTTTGTGTTTGTGAGTGGTTACAAGTGGTAGAGAGTAAGAGTGTATGAGAAATTGTGTGTGTGAAAGTCGTGTCTTCCTATGACCCATGCATTCCTTTATATAGTAAAAGGAAATAACTAACTATGCTAAAAATCCGGGATATATTATGCTAAAAATCCGGGATACTGAGATTATTTCCTTTCTGAACGTTGCCAGCCTGTTTCCACTCGTTTTCCACGCGCTTACTAACTATAACTCCGGGATTTAAGCTTCCATAACCGTTACAACATTAATATCTTTGACCAATCTTCGTAACTTTCCATAAAACACGCCAATCTTCAATGCTGACCGTTACAAGAGCTATTTTCCGCGATCAACGTCCTTATCCTAACCAATTTGAGCGGGTCTTCAGGATGACTTGGTCTTCATGAACGTTAGTCCCTTGTAGCCAACGTTTACAAGGAAATTGTTAGTAATAGTCAGGATACTGCCTCAGGATGTTACCAATATCCTGGTCCGGTATCCTGATCCGGTATCCTGATTCGGTATCCTGATCATATATAACTAATAAAAAATCAAGATACAAGGTCAGGATATGGGCTCAGAATTTCACCCATAACAGGTATATATGTAAACTTACATAGATCATTAAATTCTAGTCTTTCTTTTTAATAGCTAACTACATTAAATTTTTAACTTATTTTGAAATATATATTTTTCCAAAAAAAATAACTAATTTAGAATGTAGGACAAATTACGAGTTATGTAGGATAAATTTAAATGTATAAACCCTCACGTACAGCAACTCTATAAACCCTTGAACCCGCCGACCTGCGTTCACCTAGTTCTCTCCGATCACTGCACAACAGTAACTTCTGATCGATGCAGCCTTAACACCTCTGATAACTCCTTCTGGTGATCAGATTTCAGCCCAGTTTCACTCGATCTCCGCTCAGATACCAAATGTTGGTTTGGTTCAGGCCAAATACTACACACAAACTCACGTACAATAACTCTATATGTAAGTGAATAATAAAAAATGAAAGTGATGATTCACAGTAAGTGTTTTGGTCAAAAATTACCAAAGCAATTTAGTGATCAAATTAGTTAAGTGAGTTAGTGTGCTAAAAAGTGCGTTGAAAATATGCTAGTTAAGTTGTTTGGAAAAACAGTGTTCAGGATACGACTCAGGATATTGAGCTATATCTACGATCAAACAATGAGCAAAAAGTAAAGGGGTTGACATGAGATGTACGAGGAAAGCCCTTGATCAATCTAGATCGCCGGCATAAAACCTCGGGAGCTGACAATCGCAACTGCCTAGTTCTTCTTATTGCTTCAAACTTCAGGATACAGTGCAGGATATTGACCAGATCACTAAGTGTTACAATGTTTTGTGTGAAAGTAAAAGTTGCGAGAGAGCAAGTGTGAGAATGTAGTGAGTGTCACTGTGATGTCCTATTCGATCTGGTATACCCATCTATTTATAGTAACGAAATGTAAACTAAAATTCCTATAAACATGGGATGCTCCGAATATTCCAATGTGAACGTTGTAGACCGAGTAATGCGGCTTCAACGGCTTCCTGTGAACGACTTGGACCGAGTCTTCAGTAGAAAAGGTCTTCATGAACGTTGCTAGCTTCTAACCCACGTGCCTGCACATAATCCGTTAGTGACCCTGAGGATACCATTCAGGATGTTACCAATATCCTGAATCAGCATCCCGGATGTGAACAAATATCATATAAGCAAGATATAATTCAAGATAATTCTCAGGATATGGGCTCAGAATTTCACCTATAACAATTGTCCCCTAAAAATGTTACCGTTAAGTATCCTGGCACTAACGGTTATATTTTTTCCGGAGAACGAGGCAATTAAGTGATAAGACCCATGATGTGACTGCTTGTAACCGTTCAGTCTATATTTACTCATTGCTCCCAATATCTTCTCATTCTTATCTTCTTTTAACCATCACCGAAGAGAAAAAAGGTAAACATTTTCTCTCTCAACTCCATCTTCCTTTTTCATCCTCCTCAATATTCCGGCAACAATATGACAAGGCAGACAAGATCTAGCTCCGGCGATTCCGCCCCCACATTCATTCACCAGAATATTCTCCAAGATCCGGAGAAGGAAATATGCTCTTTCGACAGTGCCCACTTGTCGGCCCTCAAAACCTCCGGCATCTTCCCAAAAGGGACGGTGTTCCGGCCATTTGATCGGGAAATCCAATCGGATATGGTTTCCGACGAGTGGTTATGTTTCAATGCTTTTCCTTTTACTCTAGGGCTACAATTTCCTTTTTCTGAATTTATCACCGAGTTTTTCAACCTTACCAAGATTTCTTTTAGTCAAACAATGCCAATGCTTTGGCGGGTCCTGTCTGTTCTTGATCAGATCAAGAATAACCACATTCCTGATCTTTCTGTTCACGACCTTCCTTTAGCATACCGGCTTAGATGTCATGGAACTTGTCGATTTTTGTTCTACTCCACCTCCAGTGACCCACTGATTCTCCGAGCCACCAGGAATGAAGAGGAATGGAAATCCAAGTTCTTTTTTGTAAAAAGAGATTCAATCCCTGGTGGGGCGGATTATCCGGTGAAATGGTTAAAAAAGGGTAGGACCTAGGGTTTTAGGACAATCCTGTCTTATATCCTGCCACATATCTTGAACTGACTTTGTTATTGTCTTACACACAGCTGATTTTAGGAAGCTTGCACCTCCCTTTGCTGAATCACAGAAGAGGATTGACGCTATCAGACTCCTTCCCGAAGCTGAAAGAAGTTTTAACCCATCTCCACCGTCTCCAAGCCCTCTTTCTAGTGTAAGCATGTCTGGTAAGGATCCTGCTCAATATCCTGCACACATGCTTTTATTTGAAATATTTAGTAAAGAAATTTTACTCCCTGTGTGCAGATTCCAGCAAAGTTCCAATCCTCCTTGACCTTGACGAACTCGACAGCTATCCTACTCCAATCATGGTCAAGAAAGAGACACCTGCTGCCACCAGCTCCAAGCCACTCCCGGCCCCTAAGGCTAATCCAAGGACCCGTGCTTCCACAACAAAAAAGAGGAAAGGCTCCGAAGTCAGTGTCCCAGGCTCCGAGGGGTTCTCCTATGATGAACTCAGCTTTTCTGACTCCTTAGAGCCAATGACATCCTTCCTCAACAAGGTAATATCCTGCTACAAATCCTGCATATATATCCTGATAGGATATCCTGACAGGATATCCTGACTAATATATTCTAACCCATACCTGAATTTAATGTGCAGGTCCTTCAGCATTTGCTCCATCTGTATAATGATGCCTGCGGTACTGTTGCACTCCACGAAGCCAGAATTAAACAGCTCGAAAGCACTTTTGCTGACTAAGGTGCCATCGCTGAAGCAAAATCCCGGCACTATGAGAGCATGATGAAGAAGGTCACCCAAGAGGCTGAGCTCAAACTTGCCACCGCCGAAATGGATCACGAACAGGCCATGCTTTCTTTCCAGGAAGGGATCAAAGCCTCTACCATCGTCTCCTTACTACAAGCTCGCATCAAGATGGCCTATGAAGCCAGGGAGACAGGCCTCGTGTGCCCAGCTTGGCCAGTTGACTCTTGGGTGGCCAAGCTGAAAGAGCTTGGAAGAAAAGCTGTGCCACTCCCTGCAGAAGCTGGTGAGTCCTCTAAGTCAGCAGAGGTGGTAGATCAGGATGGAGACAAGAAGGATGCTGGAGCGGATGCTGGTGAGGATGCTGGGCAGGATGCTGGTGCCGAGAAGTCGGAGAAGGTTGAAGAGGATGCTGCTGCGTGAGGGCATCTGAGTGGGCAATGATGGATATTGATGCTTAGGCCGGAGCCCACTTTTTTAGATTTGATGGTTGGTGTCTTGAACAATTTACTTTTCTTGTCTGTCGAACAATTTTAATTTCCTGCACGTAGACAATATGATGGCCAAAGGTGGAGGGATCCTGAGTTTTAGGACGAAGCCCTTGGTCATCAGTTAGTATGGTTTATTTTGAACACTTTTAACAATTGAAGGTGGAGGTATCTTGGGTTCCAAGACGAAGTCTTCATTTATTAAGTAAATATGGTAGAAAACTAATTGTGCTTTTGGTGGATGGGTCTCGGTTTGAGACGAAACCAAAAACACAATCTTTTGCTATGTTAATAATATAACCTTATTTTGGCTTTACTCCTTTCATTACATGAATCTTACTTATGAAAATTGTTTTGTTTGAGAACTCTTGGAAATATTATGGGAACATCATCTGAGAATATCCTGACAAGTATCTTAAGAGATATCCTGGTCAGGATATCATCATATAACTTAGAAAACTTAAGTCTTTTGAGAAAAGGAGAGATCATACCAAAGACTCTTGGAGAGTCAACTCCAATCTTTTACCTTAGGAATGTCCCCAGTGCACAGTTACAAACTTGGATCCAACCTTTGAATAATATAATGCATGTCCCCTGTGTATGACAGAGAAATACAAATGTATTCATGCTCTGGCTTGAATAAATTCCAAACACCTTGAGGCAAAAACCTTGATATCCTGAAATGAATCCTTAGCATACTGGGGTAAACCCTTAATATCCTGGGGATAAACCCTGAGTTTCATGCGCTACAGGCGAGAGTGTATAAACTCCAAGTCTTAGAAAGGTGAAAACCTTTAAACCTTAGAGAGTATGAAAATACCCTTTCGTGAGAGAGGGTGATCAATCCTCATATACCTTCAGGATCCAGGATATAGCCAACAGTAACGAAATTGTCAGCCACTTTTACATGAACTGGTCCCGCTACCTTGAACTATACCTAGATAACTTGCGCTCCAGGCGAGGTGTTTAAACCCAATTCGAAAGAAAGGTGAATACCTTTAAACCTTTGAAGGGATCGAGATCCCTTAAACGTGAGAGAGGGGGCCAATCCTCTAGTCTTCCGATTCGTCCCGAGTGCAAATCCTGGAGCTATATCCTGGAGCATATGCTGCAAAACAACTATAAACTAAGGTGGGTGTTAGCCTGGCTAACACCCCTCCGATGCTTAAGTTAGTATTGGGTTCAAGGTAACACATAAATATATTTAAAAGAGAGGAGTGACGATATACACAGCCGAACTGCCTTGTTCTTCTCATCGTTGGCCAATAATATCTTGTCCTTAATACTTTGGAGAACAATGACCTGCCCCCAGTGTGGTTACCACAATCCCCTTCATGTATATCCTGAAGTACTTCTTTAGCTTCAGGATCCGCCAAGCACCTCAAATACGGTCCTGCAAGAGATTTCCTGTACAAAACATTGTTTATAATAGTGAATCGTGATACCTTCATCCTAAATGCCTTAGGATTTTCATCTTCGGGGATATGTCCTTCTTTGAGATATCTCATGATTGGAGTCATCCAGGATGTAGGATCCTTCTCAGGATACTCCACTCTAGGATCCTGAATACCTGCTACTTCTTTATCCTGAGGATTCGTTGCAGGATACAAGATATGTAATATTGGTATTTGGGTCCCATCTGGTATCCTGATCGATGATCCCAGGTTTGCCAAGGCATCTGCTTCAGCATTATCCTCCCGTGGTACCTGTTCAAGTGTAAAAACATCGAAATATCCTACTAATTTTTTGAGAATACCGAGGTATTCGATTAACTTCTCACCCTTGACTGCATAGGATCCGTTAAAATGATTAGTAATTAACAAGGAATCAACATATACTTGCAAATTTTTAATACTCATATTCTTAGCCAATTCTAATCCTGCAATCAAAGCCTCATATTCTGCTTTGTTATTGGTAGCAGGGAATTCACACCTAATAGCCTGGGGTAATATGTCCCCCTGTGGCGATTTTAGTAGTATTCCCAAACCTACTCCTCTTACATTAGATGCACCATCAGTATATAATGTCCAGGATCCTGAGGATTCTCCTAACTGCTGGACTTCTAGGTCTACCTCATCCTGAATGTCACTACTGAAATCAGCCACAAAGTCAGCTATGGTCCGGGACTTTATGGCATTTCTAGGTTCATATACTAAGTCATAAGCACTCAACTTTACCGACCACTTAGCCATCCTACCGGACATCTCTGGTTTCCTAAGCACATTTTTAACAGGGTAATTAGTTTTAACATGAATCCTATGTGTCTCAAAGTAATGTCTAAGCTTTGTTGATGCCATAACTAGAGCCAATATTAATTTTTCTAGGTGAGAATATCTAGTTTCAGCATTTAATAAACTTTTGCTAACATAATAAACAGGATACCGCTGACCTTCGTGATCCTTTACAAGGACTGCACTTACTGCATTCCCTGACACTGCAAGATACAGGGATAATGGTTCACCATCCTCAGGCTTCATCAATAGAGGTGCAGTTGAAAGATACTGCTTCAAATCCTGCAGGGCTGCTTCATGCTTCTCACCCCATTCAAATTTCTTATTCTTTTTCAGGATATCATAAAATTCTTTGCATTTTTCTGAGGATCTTGAAATAAATCGGTTTAGTGCAGCCACTCTCCCTGTTAATCGCTGAACATCTTTCATATTTGAAGGTGATTTAATATCCAAGATGGCTTTAATCTGCTCTGGGCTCGCCTCTATTCCCCTTTTGGTCACCATATATCCTAGGAATTTTCCTGCCCCTACCCCGAAATGACACTTAGCAGGATTTAGCTTCATGTTATATTGATCCAAGATATCAAATGCTCCCTTAATATCCTGGAGGTGATCCTGGGCTCTCTTTGATTTTACCACCAGATCATCAATGTATACCTCCATGGTGTCCCCCAGCTTGTCTTTAAACATCATATTTACCAATCTTTGGTATGTTGCACCTGCATTTTTCAAACCAAAAGGCATAGCCGTATAACAATAAATACCTGTTGGTGTCATGAAGGCAGTATCCTCCTGGTCAGAAGGTTCCATTTGAATCTGCTAAAATCCTGAGGATGCATCCATGAAGGTCAACATTTCATGCCCGGCAGTAGCATCCACCATCGAATCAATATATGGAAGAGGGAACGGGTCTTTTGGACAAGCTTTGTTTAGGTCTGTGTAGTCTACACAAACTCTCCACTTCCCATTCTTCTTTTGAACCACTACCACATTTGCTAGCCATCTAGGGAATTAGACTTCTCTGATCATCTTGGACTTCAATAATCTCTCAACTTCCTCTTGGATAATTGCATTTCGTTCAGGGGCGAACTTCCTTCTCTTTTGCTGTATAGGCTTGAATGACCTGTCAATTCCAAGCTTGTGAGTGATAATGTCTTTGGATATACCTGTCATATCCTCATGCTTCCATGCAAATGTTGACATCCTGCATTTCAAAAAGTTAGTTAATTGATCTTCAATATCCTGAGGGATATTGGTTCCTATGAGCACTGAGATATCAGAATTATCCTGATCCAGGATAATTTTCTTCACATCCTGCTCTGGATCCTCCACGATATCCTGGGCCCGCATCTTTAATTGCTATGCTACACTAGGCTTGGTCGAGGATTTCATCGAGGATGAGTAACATTCTTTCGCCTCCTGCTGATCACTATCGACTTTGACAACTCCCCAAGGGGTAGGGATCTTGATGCATTGGTGATATGTTGATGGCACAACCTTTATATCATGAATCCATGGTCTTCCCAGTATGATGTTATAGCAGGATAGAGAATCCGTCACACAGAAACGTTGTATCGAGTTGACTCCTTCAACATATACTGGTAACTTTATCTCTCCCACTGTGTTCCTAGCCTCTCCACTGAACCCAACAAGCACGGTGGACTTTGAAGTGATATCCATCGGAGATACATTCATTCTCTTCAGAGTCTCTAGTTGGATTATATTGACGGAGCTTCCATTATCAACCAATATCCTACGTACAAAATGGTTAGCCACTTATAACGTTATTACCAGAGCATCATGTTGAGGATCCTCGACAGTATCCCTGTCATCAGCATCAAATGTGATCATTTTGTCAGTTGTGAGGGTAGTCATCCTGATAGGTTTGTCTCCCCTCTCAGCCTTAGCTTCTTTTGCATGTATTTTCACCGCCGAATACGAAGTCCCACAAATGTCGGATCCTCCCAAAATGAAGTTGATTATCTTGGCATCCGCGGGAGGTGAGGCTGCTCGTTCAGGATCCTTCTCAGTATCCTGACCTTTATTCTTCTTTCTTCCTAAGAGATCTTTCAGATACCCCTTGCTCAGAAGATAGCTTATTTCTTTCCTTAGGGCAATGCAATCCTCTCACATGTCCGAAATCTTCGTGGAAGGCACACCATTTTGACTTATCATTCCAATCAGCTTTTTGTTGATTATTTCGAGGCCACCTAGCCTTGTCTCCTAAACCCTGCATGGCATACATCAGTTCAGGAATGTTAACAGAAAAGCAATATTCAGATAATTCAGGATATTCTTTAGGATCCTCGTCTTCAACAATATTCACTCTCTTGTTATCATTTCTACCATACGGCTTAGAGCGGTATGGTTTGTACGAGGATTCTGACTTCCTGTTAGTTGATTCATATGTTGAGGATGCATTCATCCTCTCTTGCATCTTTCTGTCATCCTCCAATCGAATATAACTTAGGGCTCTGTTTCGAGCTTCGTCCAAGTTCCTGCATGGGTTCATTACAAGGTCTTGGTAAAATTGAGAATCTTTTTGCAGCCCCATCTTGAAAGCTTGCACAGCTGTTGCAACATCAAGATGCGGAATGTCTAAAGATGCCCGACTGAACTTGTTCACATAATCCCTTAGGGATTCTTGAGGCCCCTGTGTTATCCTGTAAAGGTCACTTGTTAGTTTTTCAAAGCTTCTACTACATGAAAACTGACTATTAAATAAATTCACTAGGTGAGCAAATGATGTAATCGAATGAGGAGGAACATTTAGGAGCCATTTCAAGGCTGATCCTGTTAAGGTAGAACCAAAACCCTTGCACAAGCAAGCTTCCTTGAGCTTCGGAGGGATAGGGTTGATCTCCATTCTCTCCCTATACTGGGCAATATGCTCTTCAGGATCCGTGGTTCCATCATAAAGCTTCATGTTTGGAGTTTGGAATCTTTTTGGGATTTCAGCATCACAAATAGGATGCACGAACCGAGATATCCTGTGGCTATCCAGGGATACTTCAGGAATTGGCTGAACCACCCCAGGTACACTGGATATCATATCCTTTAGCTTCTGAAGCTCCCTAGATAATGCTGATGTCACAGCTGTATCCTGCAAAGATCCAACACTGTTAGTGGCAAGAGTATTATTATTATTAGACATGTTACCAGTCTGAGGATTCTGCCCATATCCTGAAGCATATCCTGAGCTCCTCATGGTTGACATCCTAACCGAGGAGGGTATTTCAGGAGTATGATTATGAGGAAGGCTGGGCACAATATTCCCCCTATTATCCTCAGTATACACAGCCGAACTGAAGTTCAAAGCTCTGGGTTGTAGAGGAGTGACGATATCTTCGGTGGATCTGCTCGAGCCAGCTTTTAAGAGTTGTATCTCTCTTAACAACATTTGGTTTGTTTCCTATTGCTGCCTCATTTGTTCCTGCACACTTCCAAACAAGGTTAGAATTTCGTCATTAGAAGCTAAAATCGGAGCAGATCCCTGAATATTCCGAGTAGGGATAATATCCTGAGGTTGCGAAGAAGCTGGCATCCTTGGCGGAGGTGGTGGAAGCACCGGACCAGTAATAGCAGAAGTGATAGCAGACATAGTGGAGGAGCTCATGCTTGATCTTGAGGCCATTGTAAATAATGTGGCAAAAAGTTTTGAAAACAGAAAACCGATTAATGATTTCACAAAGATTTTTAGTAAAGATAGCACCACTTGCCCCACGGTGGGCGCCAAATTGTTTTGGTCAAAAATTACCAAAGCAATTTAGTGATCAAATTAGTTAAGTGAGGTAGTGTGCTAAAAAGTGTGTTGAAAATATGCTAGTTAAGTTGTTTGGAAAAACAGTGTTTAGGATACGGCTCAGGATATTGAGCTGTATCTACGATCAAACAATGAGCAAAAAGTAAAGGGGTTGACAGAGATGTACGAGGAAAGCCCTTGATCAATCTAGATCTCCGGCATAAAACCTCGGGAGCTGACAATCGCAGCTGCCTAGTTCTTCTTATTGCTTCAAACTTCAGGAAACAGTGCAGGATATTGACCAGATCGCTAAGTGTTACAATGTTTTGTGTGAAAGTAAAAGTTGCGAGAGAGCAAGTGTGAGAATGTAGTGAGTGTCACTGTGATGTCCTATTTGATCTGGTATACCCATCTATTTATAGTAACAAAATGTAAACTAAAATTCCTATAAACATGGGATGCTCCGAATATTCCAATGTGAACGTTGTAGACCGAGTAATGCGGCTTCAACGGCTTCCTGTGAACGACTTGGACCGAGTCTTCAGTAGAAAAGGTCCTCATGAACGTTGCTAGCTTCTAACCCACGTGCCTGCACATAATCCGTTAGTGACCCTGAGGATACCATTCAGGATGTTACCAATATCCTGAATCAGCATCCCGGATGTGAACATATATCATATAAGCAAGATATAATTCAAGATAATTCTCAGGATATGGGCTCAGAATTTCACCCATAACAGTAAGTAAATAAAGTTGAATGGAAAATCTGCACTTTATCCATTACTGAACATGGCTATTTATAGCCTTACAATGACCCTACGAATAAAAAGAATAAAAGATATTCTCTCCTAAAGAATTCGTAAAACCCATGACTCCTTCTTTATCCACCGTTCATATCCTAAACGTTCACCTCAAGATTCGGTCAAACCCAACTACCAACTCTAACCTATTAAAACTATTAAAATAACCCATAGAAAGATAAATGCCATGTGCTTTTATGTCTTCATGTATCCATCATGCAAACTGCAAATGTGACATAAGAAAATCCATGCAAACAACCAGCTTATTCAATGCGAACAAATGACACCTCACAACCGATGACCTACGGCCCATGAACAAACTCGAATAAAGCCAACAATCACCCCCTTAATCGGTGTTTGTTCGTACAGCTTTCTTCACAACAATGTCGGTTCATCGTCTTCACATTGGTTCAAGTTGAGCTCCTCCTTTTCTCCCACATTGCACACTCCGATATATAATGCCCGATCTGGTTGCACTTGTAGCACTTAACACGACCCTTGTCCTGTTGTAATCGACCGTCTCCTCGACCTCTCCCGGACTCCCGACCTCCACCTCGGCCACGCCCATAGTCTTCGCGATTCGATTTACTACAACCACAATTCTCACACTTGTGCTCCTTTTCTTTTGCCCTCTCTTCCGAACCTGCAAACAAGAGTTGGTTTTGATGCTCGGCTTGAGTCTCCTTATCCTTGAGCCGTTCCTCATATGCCTTTAGCCGGCCCATAACATCATCAAAGCCGATGGTCTTCAAGTCCACAAGTTGCTCTATAGACACCACCATATGAATGAACCGTTTAAGTAACCCCATAAGAAATCTCTTCACCAACTTTGTTTCTTCTATTTCCGAGCCGAGTGCGGCGGCTCGCGAAGCATATCCCGACAACCTATTAGCAAAGTCATCAACAACTTCTTAATCCTTCATTTTCAGATTATCAAACTCTCCCATAAGAGTATGAAGTCTTGCTTCTTGAATTCGTTCCGCACCCAAATGACGGGTTTTGATAGCACCCCACATCTCCTTCACGGTTTTGAGATTTCCCATTTGCAACGTTTGTTCCTCGGGAATAGATTGAAACAAAAGAGCGATTGCAACATGATTCTTCTTCGCATCCACGTTGGTTCCCGGTTCGATTTGCTCCCACACCCCGAGAACATTGAAGATAACCCGCATCTTCATTGCCCATACCGTTGTAGGTCTAGTTGGAGGATCAAGATTAAACCTACTTCCTTGTATTGTAACACACTAAGGAGTGCGGAATCCACGTAAGTATGCAAACCAAAGCAAAAAGGAACAAACACAAAGTAACCAAAGATTCACAACTTTGATTAAGTGAAGAGAATCAATACACACATACACACAGTGTTTACAACTTTCACAGGGACTCTCTTGACTGAAATGTTGACTCAAGTTTCTGTTTATATAGACCCCAATACCCAGTAACACTACGAAGAGTGTTACTGGGCCACGAACATTGAACTGACCCACGAAGACTGGAGTCTTCCTGGATATCATCAACGAACCATTAGCATGTCAGCGAACACTAGGAAGCCACGAACAATTATTCTTCATATACATCATAGTGCCACGAACAATCAACACATCATTGTTCGTGATGAACACTAGTCTTCATGATGAACCTTGGACATCAACGAACATTCACCAACCAAGATTCGTGGTAAACCTTCAATCCTTTGGTCATGATGAACATTCAATCCCACGAAGACTATGGATTCTTGTAGGTCCCGATACGGATCGTCGGACAACGATGATTTCTTGTTTCGGGTGCCGAAACGAGTGCGGAATACCTGTTACGACACAAACCGAGCGAGAGAGTAAACACAATAAAAGGATTCAACGTTTAACAAGACGTATATTTATTTAGACAAAGTTTCGGTACATGATTCGATAAAATACAAAGCACACCGGAACTTTCTCTCACTACTCTCTCTCTAAGCTCATTCAAGCTCTCTCATTTTTTATGTCTTTAGTCTGCTGTTATATATATAGGCTGCAGGTCGATGAAGGACCTGCAGCGATGAAAGACCTCGATGTACAACGTAAGCAACGAAGGATCACCACGTAGGACCATAGATGACGAAAAACAATAGGTCTTTCGTCACTAATCATTTGTTCTTCGTGACTTTATTAAAATGAGACATGCATGAAGTCCACTTTCATGCAAACTTTCATTCAAAGTCCAATTTTAGGAAGGTGACATCATCATATGACATCATCATGATGATGTCATCTTGCGGCTCTTCGTGCTTCGCGTGTCGAACTCTAGGGCGCACGACGGAGGAATGTCGTGACGTCGGGCTTGAGCTGAACCGAACCGAGTCGCGTCCACAAAAAGCGTATCAACAAACTCCCCCTTGGACGCTACTCGTGATGGTTCGATCTTCACATTGTCTGATCTTTAAAAGGTCTTCACGTGTCACAATCAGGGAGTGTATCAATAAACTCCCCCTTGAATGATGCTCGCGAATCTTTTAATCTTCATTACTTCAGATCCTTTCGGTGTTGATTAGTGGTTAGCTGCAACTCGATCATCATGATCTTCTGATTGCATCAACGTCGTGTCTTCACTTTACGGCTTGTCATCTGACACGTTCTCTTCACTTTTAGCTGATTCTGATGTCGCATCTGCACATACAAGAAAGTCAAACACGTAATGAGAACAACCGCTTGGAATATAGTCAAATTAAAAAAACAACACATGTGAGACCAACTCTCAATCAAAAACCGACCGACAACAGTTTGAACGTTTAAAAATTGTTTAGTCTTAAACCTTTAACTTTCAAAACTTGTTAACTTCGACTGTTATAAAGATGCAAATGTTTTCCGGCTTACAATCAGGATTTTGGGTAGGATAGACTCGAGTTCCAACATCGGTCAATAAAAAATAATTTAGAAGCAAAATCTTTTTGTCTTTTATAAAATTTAGATTAAAACACACCTAAAATGTTTTTGGTATTTTTCATTTTTCAAATGTAAAGACGGAAAGCAATAAGTAAATATATACAGAGATACAGAAACGAAGAAAAGTAAATAAATATTTACAGCCGATCTTTTTGCGAGTTTCGAGGGTAAGAGAATCATATCAGTGTATGGTCACGCCAAAACGCTCTTGTTGTTCAATTGGTTAACATTTAAATAAGCATCCTATAACGATTATCGGTATTGTTGTCCACTTAAGCTCAACTTATCAGATGTAATCATGTTTAGGGGATACGTTAAGGTATGATTATACTTACCGACCGGTGTTCATCCACACACGATACATTACCGAATCAAGGTATGCACGAGAGTTCATCTTACCGGTGAGTATACCGCTTATCATCTGTTTGACTATATAAAGAGATGTGAGATACTCACTTATTTTGATTGAAAACAAGCCCTATGTGATAGAATCACTTATTGATGAGAAACTTGATTTTCAGATGCATGAGGGCACAGGAGCAAGTCCGTGAACAGGTCAGTACTAACGTATAACAAAGAGACGAGCTTGACTCCCGGATAAATGTGATATATTATCACTTATTTTGATTGGACATGTGATTGTTGATCACTTATTGAGGTCGAATGCAATATGTACACGTATGAATAGTATCATGGAAGATCTAGACTTTGTCTCTGTTAGTTTTCGGTAAAAGATACGACCATGAAACCCAGATGATAAACAACATGAAGACCAAATATCTCAGAACCTCGGCAATCTGTCAAACGAAATTTCGGGACTAAGACCATATGCCAATGAGTGGTTCCCACACAGTCTTCAGTCGATTAAAGTTTATATCACTCTGCACACTTTTAAAATGATTGTGAGCCTATTGATACATCTCATATAGAGCTGGTTAACATATTTTTCACTTTAAGTCCAGTTTAAAGAGGTTTCGACAGACCACTGATGTACTATCATCTTTTTCTCGCCAGGAAACTTATTTTTGTTTTTCTATTGTTTTTGCGTTCTGAAATTTTTCGATGTTTTTGAATTTTCAAATTTTGGATTTACTCCCCCTAAAATCAACAAATTATGATAAATTTTAAAAACACAAAGGTATTTACAAAAACGATTTCTCGATGTCGGTTAACTCATGTTTTACCTCAATGCCGTTTATCAAAATTAATTTAATCAGAAATGATTTGTCGAATTTTGGAAAGATGAGTTGGCATGTTGGTAATCGGTGCGGACCATAACAATGTTGACGAGTTTCATATTGAAACAATCACGTGTGAGGTGATATTTGAGATCAACGTGTCTGGTCAAAGAGTGCTGTGCGAGAGGATAATAATTCATAAAGCAGCTTAAACATCGACAAGTATAGGAGAGATTAGAAATTCAAAACCGTATCTTGCAACTGCTTCGTGCATTGCCAGGAATCTGAGGGCTCTCCTAAACCGGATATCCACCCGGTGTGGATTTCAAGGTCGATTTTGCAGCTACTTCAATTAACCGAGAAATCTCTTCACAGCAACAAGATCATAAACCTCTGGGTCTGGCTGGTCTTCCACATTGCACTAGCGGAGGTCTTTGTCTTTCTCTTTGAGAAGAAGTGTGCGGTTGTTCAAACCATGCCAAGGCATCCGCACACCCGGTTGGTTTGTTCAACAAACACATTTTCTTCAATCACACCGTGAAGAAATGTACACTACACGTTCATCTTGTTGATTTTGAACATCAGACATGCTGCAGGTGCGTACATTTTGATTGAATCTATCCTGGGGACCCGATCAAAGCCTTTATCAATCAAACTTTGGAATGATTTTCATTTTGTCGAAGCTTTCAATTTCGGTCACCAGGCATTCTTTCACCATCATATTCTTCTTTTCTTTTTATCTCTCCATCAAAGGCAACAACTCCTAGATGTAACAATGTGTCGCCGCATGTCGCCGATCTTGTGCATTGACGCTCCACTATCAACAATCCTAAGACTATCAATAGTTCCTCCTGGAACATCCTGCACACTCATTCAGAGATTAGTTGGAGAGGGGGACCCAAGCCTTCACAGACTTGGGTCGTCCGTCATCATCGAGGATTGTGACTTCGATTTTCTGATGATTCGGAATTGATTGAGCTCCCCCTGAAACATTTACCGTTTTTGGTTTCCAAATTTGTTTCTAATTTTCATGTTTAACATCCGATTTAACAAAATATTATTTGGACAACCTCCGGTTTTAACGCCTTTTCAACTTCTTTTCGTTGTTTCTTTTTTTGTTTCACTTGTCGCTGATTAACAAGACGAGGGTCCTGTTTTGGTGAAACAGATCTTTTATGGTAACTGTTACCACGGGGGGGGGGGGGGGATCAACTTTTGCCTTTCCCTTGGTGAGATATGGACAGTTCTTGACAATGTGTCCATACTCACAGCATTCAAAGCATGATCTCCGCTCAACAAACCTCGGAGTATCATAACTGTAAGAGCTTGATGATGAACTTCGTGATCTTGAGGTACTTGGTCCTACATCACAACTGTTTTGGTCAAAAAATTACCTAAGTAATTAAGTGATCAAATTAGTTTTGTGAGGTAGTGTGCTAAGAGAATGTGATCAAAAATATGTTAATTAAGTTGTTTGCAAAAACAGTTTCAGGATACGGCTCAAGATATAGAGCTGTATCTGTGATCAAATAATGAGCAGAAAAGTAAAGGTTGACACGTGATGTACGAGGAAAGCCCTTGATCAATCTAGATCGCCGGCATAAAACCTCAGGAGCTGACAATCGCAGCTGCCTTGTTCTTCTTATTGCTTCAAGCTTCAGGATACAGTGCAGGATATGATACGGATCAACGAAGTGTTACAATGAGATTTTAGTACAAGTGTTCGTGTGTAATGATTGCTAGAGACTAGAGAGCAAAGTGTGCGAAAGAGTGTGTGTCCCTTAATCTGATCCGATCAATCTATTTATAGTAAAAAGAAAGCAACCAACTATCCTATTATTCCGGGATCCGGCGAGTATTCCACATGTGAACGTTGTAATCCACATCTTCCGGTTTCAACGTCTTTCTCCCAACTGTTTTGCCCGAGTCTCAAGGAGAAGAAGTCCACTTGAACGTTGGAGACTTATACCCTTTAATCTGCACGTGGTTAATTCAATCAACCTCAGGATATCGCCCAGGATGTTAGCAATATCCCCGTCCAGTATCCTGGTCACAAATAAACAATTAGAAGCAGGATATTGATCAAGATATGTATTATCAGAAAATGACCCATAACAATTGTCCCCAAATATATCTGTTGGTATACCAATCCAACGGATATATTTTAAAATTTTTATCTTATCAATTAAGGCAATTAAACCTAGACGACGGTCAAAATTACATCATAACCTCCAACGCGCTTTTAACTCGATGGAGATCCACAATGCCCCTATATGTTCTCTCTTCTTGTTTGAAAAGCAGATATCTTCAACAGAGTCTCCAGGTAATCCCCTACTTCTTGTTCGTCTTTTATCAATCTTTCTTTCTTCATCTGCCATGGTCACCAGGACTCATTCCCAAACCGGTGAATCATCCGAGACTTTTACCAAACAGAATCTTCTCAAAAATCCCGAGAAAGAAGTATGTGCCTTTGATAATGCAGACATCGGGGCTTTGAGAGCTTCCGGTGCTTTTCCTGATAACACAGTTTTTAGACCATTCGATCGGTCAATTCGATCGGATGTTTCTTCCACAGATTGGATTTGCTTTCCAGCATACCCTTTTTCACTGGGTCTTCGATACCCCTTTCCCGAATTCATGATGCAATTCTTCCGGACCACCGGCATTTCTTTTGCTCAAACCATGCCCATGGTTTGGAGAGTATTAATCGTACTTAACCAAATCAAAAACCTTCACTGTCCCGACCTTTATATCGAGGACCTACCAATCTCTTATCGCCTCCGATCTCACGGTTCTAGCCGATTTTTGCTTTTTTCGACTTCCAACAAACCCCTTATTCTTAAAGCTACTAAAAATGAAGACGGATGGCAACGCAAGTTCTTTTTTGTCAAACGAGACTCCATTGCTGAGGGTGCCAGCCTTCCGGTGGAGTGGTTAACCACCGGTAAGGTCATCAATGTTCTCATGTACCCTTAGATTTTTATCTTTTGCTAATTTCCTTCTTTCTGATTCTTATGCAGTAAATTTCAAGGAAGTAGCTCCCCCTACCGCTGAATCAGAGGGAAGAATCAATACTGTTTACCGATTACCTGCAATAGACAGGAGTTTCACCACACACATCCCGAATTCCAGTCAATACTCGTCATCTGAAATGCCTGGTAAGGACTACTTTTAAAATAGTTAGTTAGTATAGTATAATAGAATGAAGAGTAATAATAACGTAAAACTTTTTCCTTTATGCAGCACCGGCTAAGATCCCTGAAGTCTTTGATCTTGATGAATTGGACAGCTATTCTGACCAGGTTCAGATCAAGAAGGAACCCAATCCTAAGGCCACAGCCTCATCCAAACCTAGTGGTTCCAAAGCCATTGTCATCACCAAACCTTCGTCAACTACCAAGCCCCGGAGTTCCAGTTCTCGTAAAAGGAAAGAGCCCGATTCCCCCGTCATCTCTGACATAGAGGGAAGAATCAATACGGTTTACCGATTACCTGCAATAGACAGGAGTTTCACCACACACATCCCGAATTCCAGTCAATACTCGTCATCTGAAATGTCTGGTAAGGACTACTTTTAAAATAGTTAGTTAGTATAGTATAATAGAATGAAGAGTAATAATAACGTAAAACTTTTTCCTTTATGCAGCACCGGCTAAGATCCCTGAAGTCTTTGATCTTGACGAGTTGGATAGCTATTCTGACCAGGTTCATATCAAGAAGGAACCCAATCCTAAGGCCACAGCCTCATCCAAACCTAGTGGTTCCAAAGCCATTGTCACCACAAAACCTTCGTCAACTACCAAGCCCCGGAGTTCCAGTTCTCGTAAAAGGAAAGAGCCCGATTCCCCCGTCATCTCTGACACTTTTCCCTATGAGAAGCACGGGTTCATCGAAGCTAGCCGGTTTATGACTTCCTTTCTTAACCAGGTTAGTATTCTCAAACCACATCCTGCAGCTTATATCATTTACAAAGATTTATCAAAATCAATACCTGTGCTCTTTACTTTCGCAGGGTCTTGAACGTCTGGTTCACCTATATCAAGAATCCTGCGGGCTTAACAAGACGCTTGAGTCCAAGTTGAAGGAAGCAGAAATCATGATCTCCGATCAAGGCATGATTGCAGCCGCCAAATCTCGTCACTACGAGGAGAAGTTCAAGGCTATGAACCAAGAACACCAAACTGCTCTCAACAAAGCTGCCCTTCAAGCCCAAGCCGATCTTGAAGCTGCCCACGCGCAACATGAACGAGATATTGTCAGCTACCGGGATAGCCTTAAGAGTTCCATCGTCACTACTCTTCTCCCGGCCAGGCTGAAGATGGCCCATGAAGCCAAAACACTAGGTTTTGAATGCCCTTCTTGGGTTGTTGGTGCCTGGGAAACGAAGCTAAAGAATCTCGGCGGCATTTCTATCACACCAACTGCCGAAGGATCCTCCAAAGTAGCTGAAAAAGCTAACGATGCTGAGAGGGATGTTGAGGCGGATCCTGAGACGGGTGCTGCTGAAATTACCGCGAACGAAGATTGCGTTGCCCCCTAAAACTTATTTCCTTTTGTTTGAACAATCTTATGTCTTATGAACAACTTTTATTTCCGTATTAAAACAATTTGATAGCCGAAGGTGGATGGGTCCTAGGTTTCAGGATGAAGCCTTTGGTTATCAACTAGTACCGTTTAGTTCCAATAATTTCATCTTTCATTTCTCTTGCTATTACTTTCTGTCTTTCTTATTACAGACGTTAGTTTTGCAAAACATACTCAGTGATATATTATGAAAATAGAATTTCTAAAAATTCAATCACCTTTAGAGAAAATTAAAAGATAGTCTATTTTTAAAACCTGTTTTGATGATACTTGCTTGATCAAAGTTTCAAACCAGTACCAGCTTCAAATATCTTAATCACATATCCAGAAAAGTATTTCGAAAATATATTTTGAAAATATATTCCGATAACTTATCCTAACCAGGTTGTTTAACCTTTTGTCAAACACAGTATTGTCAAAAATTAGCATTTACAAAGGAAAGATCATACCAGGAATAGGGTATAATCCTATTCTCAAACTTCAATCCCTTTGCAACTCTTCCAATGAAGATGTCCCCTGTCTGAGACACTTAGTGTATTAGGTCCGAGCCTTATCCTTTGAGCTTTACACCGTTGCCTCAGCAGGAATGTCCCCTGTGTACAATGTCTTCAAATACTTAGAAATCTTCTGGATATCAGTTTCAATTGTGTAGACAACTTTTCGTGTTATAGGGGTAAAACCCAAAAATGTACTGGAGATAAATTCCTTGTGTTCTTGGGAAAATCCCAAATTTTCATGCGCTACAGGCGGGAGTGTATAAACTCCAAGACTTAGAAAGGTGAAAACCTTTAAACCTTAGAGAGTATGAAAATACCCTTTCGTGAGAGAGGGTGATCAATCCTCATATACCTTTAGAATTCAGGATATAGCCAACAGTAACGAAATTGTCAGCCACTTTTACATGGACTGGTCCTGCCACCTTGAACTATTCCCGAATAACTTGCGCTCCAGGCGAGGTGTTTAAACCCAATTCGGATGAAAGGTGAATACCTTTAAACCTTTGAAGGGATCAGGATCCCTTATACGTGAGAGAGGGGGCCAATCCTTTAATCTTCCGAAGCATCCTGAGTGTCTATCCCGGAGCTATATCCCGAAGCATATACTGCAAATCATTTCAAAACTAAGGTGGGTGTTAGCTTGGCTAACACCCCTCCGATGCTTATGTCAGTATTGGGTTTCAAAAAATAAATTAAACCAAACATAATTAAAAGAGATAGAATTCATAACCTCATGAGTTAGAAATTAAATTCTAAACTCACTTGAAATAAAGCTTAAGGTGTATAGCATTCCAAGATCTCGGCAGCATATCCCCGTCCATATCCTTGAGTCGGTATGCCCCTTTTCCTGATTCTGATTCAATCTCGTATGGTCCTTCCCATTTCGAAGCCAGCTTCCCATCAGCAGGATTGCTAGTATTCTGAAAAGTTTTTCTTAACACCCAATCTCCGACTTTGAACCTTCTAATCCTTATATTCTTGTTGTATGTTCTGGATATCCTTTGTTGATATGCCGCCATTCTTAGCCGTGCTGCATTCCTTGTCTCATCAATAGTATCCAGCTCCTGGCATAGGACTTCATGATTCTGCTCAGGATTCCAGAGGTTAGATCTTGCTGTGGGTATCACCATTTCTGTCGGGATCACTGCTTCTGCTCCAAATACTAAGGAAAACGGGGTTTGACCAGTTGCATTTTTTACCGTCGTTCTATCAGCCCACAAAACAAAGGGTAATTCTTCTGCCCATCCTCCTTTCTTGGCCCCTAATTTTTTCTTCAAGTTGTTGACGATTATCTTGTTTGAGGATTCAGCTTGTCCATTTGCTTGAGGATGTACCGGAGTAGACGTAATCATTTTGATTCCCCAACTCTTGCAAAAGTCAGTAGTCCTCTTACTTATAAACTGGGACCCATTATCACAAATGATTTCGGCTGGTACCCCAAACCTGGTCAGGATATTCCTCTTTATGAAGGATACTACTTCTTGGTCTCTAACTTGGACAAATGCTTCAGCTTCAACCCACTTAGAGAAATAATCCATCATTGCTAGCATAAAGACTTTTCCTCCCGGAGCTTTTGGTAACTTCCCTACTATATCCATCCCCCATTTCATGAACGGCCAAGGGGACGCTACAGGATATAGCGGTTCAGCTGGTTGATGTAGTATGTTACTATGCCTTTGACATGCATCACACCTTCGAGCATATTCTGCAGCATCCTTCCTCGTCGTTGGCCAATAATATCCTGTCCTTAATACTTTGGAGAACAATGACCTGCCCCCAGTGTGGTTACCACAATCCCCTTCATGTATATCCTGAAGTACTTCTTTGGCTTCAGGATCCTCCAAGCACCTCAAATACGGTCCTGCAAGAGATTTCTTGTATAAAACATTGTTTATAATAGTGAATCGTGATACCTTCATCCTAAATGCCTTAGGATTTTCATCTCCAGGGATATGTCCTTCCTTGAGATATCTCATGATTGGAGCCGTCCAGGATTTAGGATCCTTTTCAGGATACTCCGCTCCAGGGTCCTGAATACCTGCTACTTCTTTATCCTGAGGATTCGTTGCAGGATACAAGATATGTAATATTGGTATTGGGGTCCCGTCTGGTATCCTGATCGATGATCCCAGGTTTGCTAAGGCATCCGCTTCAGCATTATCCTCGCTTGGTACCTGTTCAAGTGTAAAAATATCGAAATATCCTGCTAATTTTTTGAGAATACCGAGGTATTCGATTAATTTCTCACCCTTGACTGCATAGGATCTATTAAAATGATTAGTAATTAATAAGGAGTCAACATATACTTGCAAATTCTTGATACCCATATTCTTAGCCAATTCTAATCCTACAATCAAAGCTTCATATTCTGCCTCATTATTAGTAGCAGGAAATTCACACCTAATAGCCTGGGGTATTATGTCCACCTATGGCGATTTTAGTAGTATACCTAAACCTACACCTCTTACATTAGATGCACCATCAGTATATAATGTCCAGGATTCTGAAGATTCTCCTAACTGTTGGACTTCTAGGTCTACCTCATCCTGAATGTCACTACTGAAATCAGCCACAAAGTCAGCTAAAGCCTGAGACTTTATGGCATTCCTAGGTTCATATACTAAGTCATAAGCACTCAACTTCACTGACCACTTAGCCATCCTACCGGACATCTCTGGTTTCCTAAGCACATTTTTAACAGGATAATTAGTTTTAACATGAATCCTGTGCGTTTCAAAGTAATGTCTAAGCTTCGTCGATGCCATAACAAGGGCTAATATCAATTTTTCTAAATGAGAATGTTTTGGTCAAAAAATCAAGCCAAGATAATGTAACCAAACTTTCTGTTGTGAGGTATGATGCTTGAATTGATAAACAACTATGAGGATCACTCAGAAATGAA
The DNA here is from genome assembly GCF_002127325.2 of Helianthus annuus. NCBI lineage: Eukaryota > Viridiplantae > Streptophyta > Magnoliopsida > Asterales > Asteraceae > Helianthus > Helianthus annuus. The sequence goes on from NC_035447.2 coordinate 111,221,347, forward strand.
TTGCACAAGTGACACAAAGATTTATACGAGGAAAAAGCCCTTGATCAATGAGTGATCTCCGGCATAAAAAACCTCGGGTGATGGAAACTACCAATCACCAACTCAAATTAAACAATAATCGTATTACAACTTCGGATGATAGCGAGCTAAGTACAAGGATCACTATAGTGTATCGTGTAAAAATGTGTGAGAAATGCTAAGTGTTTTGCCGAGAGCTGGTGAGAACAGTTGTACGAGTGTGTGTAGCCAAAAAATAGCCAAGTGTTTTCTAATTAGCTCGCTACCCCTTTAAAAATAGAAGTTAACTACACTAACATCCCGCAAATCATGCAAGTCTTCCCACGACTCCATAACGTCCACTTTCAGCCAAGCACGTGCGGAATAAACGTGGAATATTCTCCAGGAACGTTGCCAAGACCAAGTCCAAGCTGGTATTCCTGCAAAATAATACCGAATTCAAAGCAAAAAATCGTTAGTATAAGGATCCTTAGGATGATCCATGATCCTGATCCTGAAACACTTCTGAGGATCACTAGTTGTCACAGAAGTAAGGATCACCAAACATGATAATAATTGAGGATCACAGGTCATTAAGAAATCCTCCCCTAACAATTGCCCCCAAAATATAAGGAGTAATTATGTAAAATAAACGAGTTGTATTTTGTTGATCTTATCCGCCACTAGCTAACGGATAACTAGCCGTTGGAGACGGACTAGCCGTTACAAACCTGACGTCACTAAAGTGACCGCCCTGCAAATCATCATTATAAATAGGAGTAAGAGATAGGATCAATTCGTATTTAAATCCAAGAGAACTTCCCTTTAAATTTACATCCGAAGATCAATCAGGTATCTCTTTTCCTCTTCTTCCTTTACGTTTCTTTTCTCTGCTCCCTCTTTCTTCACCTTCTTTGCAACCAAGATGATGCTGAGATCCACTCCGGTCAAGGATCATAATAAGGATAGTCCTCTCAAGAGCCAGGGGATCATCAAAGATTCAGCTAATGAGAGGTGTTGCTTTACTGACCCTCAAATTGACAGAATCCGGCACTGCTTTACGGCGAACACTTTTTTCAAACCTTTCGATCCTACTATTCTGAGCGACTATATTTCTGAGACTTGGGTTGCTTTCCCGGTCACTCCTTTCATGATAGGATATTCGTATCCTTTCCCTCAATTCACCCAATCTTTCTTTTCCCTCATCGGCATCTCCTACATTCAAGCTATGCCAATGATCTGGAGGGTCTTATATACCCTTGAAAGGATCATTAAGCAGGAAGGGATTGATCTAGGAATGTCGGAGTTGGCTGAGATGTATGATCTCACAACGTTTGGATCCCACCGATATCTGTTTAAGCGAAAACCCGGTGAAGAACACCCCATTTTTAAAGCCACCAAGAATGATACAAACTGGAAACGACGCTTTTTCTTTGTTAGAAGAGATTCTATCCCAAATGGAAAGGATCTACCAAGAAAGTGGTCCACCCATGGTAGGATAGAGGATCCTGAGAAGGATCACCAGATAATCTCGCTTTTGCATAAGGATCACTAACACCTTTTTTGTTTTATGCTATACGGCTGTCACTGTTTCACACCTCATACCATCTCCTGCCACCAAGGAAAAGCTCGCTGCTTTCAGAAGACTCGGTCCTGAAACAAGATCATTCAAGACAAACACCCAGGATTCACAAGAGGTATCCTCAGGCTCAGTCACCATGTCAAGTAAGTATCCTGTTTTTGTATAGTTAAAGATTTAAATAAATAGTTAAATAGAAATAGGATAAGGATACTTATCTTGTTTTAAATGTGTAGGTGCTGGAAAATCCTCCAAACCTGCCTCCAAGTTCAGCATCGCCGATCTTGATACTGTAAGATCCACCAAGAAGAAGACCAATGCAAGCCCAAGCGTCTCGATCCCCAAGGCACCCACCAAGGGAAGGGGTGGCAAAAAGAGGAAAAACTCTGAGGTTGAGGATCTACAAGGCCTGCCACTGATCCGCCACCAGTTCCTTGAATACTTCAACGACGTGAGGATCACTGATTCTCCTTATATGTCCTGCTTATTTGAGGATCACCTGATCTTGAACTGCTTTGTCTTTTTTTGCAGAAATTTGCTGAGATTGAAGACTATGTGGGCAGCGTCGAGGAGCTGGATAAGAAGATTGCTGACCTCCAACAAGTCTCTGTGCTGAAGGATCATAAGATCGCTGATCTTGAAAAAGCCCTCCAAGATGCTAGGACCCAAACAGCCAAAATCCTGATTGACATCGACTACGAGAAGCATGAGATCGTGGAAGGTGCAAAGATCTCCGCTGCCATCACAATGTATAAGACAAAACTGCAGATGGCCCAGGAAGCTCAAGATCCTAACTTCGACAGAAGCAGCTGGGATGTTGAGGGCTGGAAGGCAAGGCTAACTGATCTGGAGGATGATGAAGAGGCTGAGGAGGTTTTGGCGCTCGAGGCTGGAGGCAGTGGAAAGGATCAGGTGAAGGATGCTGGAGCCGGAGGGGATGAAGAAGCAGCGAAGGTGTAGGCTGCATGCTTGGGCGAGGATGGACACTTCTAGACATAGCCGGAGCCCAATTTTTTAGGTTTGGTGGTAGTTTTTTTTGTGGTTGTGATGTTTTAAAACAATTATGGTCTGTATTTGAACAATAGGTTTTAGGGTTAAGGATCTAGGATCCTTTGAACAATAGGTAGGATTACAAATGGTGGAGGGATCCTCTGTTTGGGGGATGAAGCCATTATGATCCTGCCGCCTTCTATTTCCTGCACTTGCTATAACCGCAAAAACAATGGACACCCGTTGCTAACCCATGTGGACGGGCCACGTTTTGCTGGTAGAAACGTGGGTTGGCAATTTTGACAACCTTAAACGGTTTAAACTTTTTATGAATAAAATAACTTTAACGTTTTGGCTTATTTTGTGTTGATATCCTTGTTAACATTTTCCAACTGTTGTAACGTTTACTTTGTTCAAGCTTATCAAGCCTTGAAAAATTAAAAATTATCCAAAAGGTTGAGGATATGATCAAGGATCACATATCCCATAACCGATAAGCTTTAAAAAGTGATATAGTTTAAGAAACATAGTTCAGTTGTCAAGGTATAAGGGGTTATTCAAATAAACAATGAATAAAATCAAAATAGTTGTAGGATCGTTTGCTGACCCGAACGAGTCGTTCAGAGGTGTTTTCGTCAAGTACAGGTGCGGAAAACAAGTAAATGACGTAGGAATAGCTTGTATAACACTTTAAACTCCTTTTCTATTGATTTGACGATGAATACAACCTGTTTTCGATCCGGCAGCACTTCGGTACGAAAATCAGGAACCGTTACAAATGAACTCGCTCATAAGGTATTTATAGGACATTGGGACCGCTTATTGGACAGGCCCAATAAGCGGCCCATATACATGACATTGGAGCGGCCCACAAACTTGACACATAAGCGGCCCAAGATAGTGTCATACGAGCGGTCCACTATCACCATGTACCTATGAGCGATCCAAACACTATAAACCTATACAATCTCATAATTTCTCGTATTACGTGCCTAGATCTAACGTTCTAAGATAATGACTCGATACAAGACGTAATCAGCAGATGTAGTGCACCAACAGACTCCCCCTCAGATGTTGATGGAGTCGACTATCGAGTCACACCATGCTGTATCTTCACATCTTCAGTCTTGATCAGTCTTCGAGCTTTTCTTTCTCTATCTACAGACTCCCCCTCTCGATTTACTGGTATTCACATCTTCAGTAACATCTTCAGGATCGACGCCTGACTTTCCTGCATAGACTCTACCTCAAAGTAAATTTCTTTTACAAATTGATTTCAATAACTATGCACCAGCATTTTACTCCCCTCAAAAACAATCTATGATGAACCACTTGAAGAAGGCTAGATTTAACGAAAACAGTTAGATTTACACAAACACTCCCCCTCAAATGCTGTTCATCATGTTTAGCATTCGGAATTTTGAAAATCAGATTTCCAATATCAGTTGTCGAAAATCTTTTTGATTTTTTCAAAAAATATGCTAAAACACACATAAAATCTTTTTGGATTTTCTGAGAGATATTACCTGACACTCCTAGAAAAAAAACATACAGACATGTAATATTTACAATCAATATTTTTGTGAGTTCGTGCAAGAGGATCATATCAGATTTATGAGACAAATCACCAACATCGTTAAGCTTGATTTCATTTTAAGCTTTAAACAATTTACCTAGATTGTCAGTATGTTTGTCCTCTTAAATTTTCAACACAAATTTCAATCGATTCGAGATACGATATTAATGTTTTAGAGACTTAAACTTAATTGTGTATCACTCCACTTGGATATACTCCTGTATCCAGATCCCAAATATTCAGTCTTACAGGTGAGTATACCACAGCTGATATCTGTAAAGGGGTTAAATGCGAAACCGTGAGAGCTCAGGTCAGAACTTCCGTTCAGCAGAGAGATGACGGCTCGACTGTTGGTGGGTCCCCTTTAGAGGATCTTTTTGCATTTCAACAGCAGCGACTATCAATTTTATTGTTTCATCAGCATGCTGAGGGCGAAGCTTATGTTTTAAAGCTTTTAGCAGAAAGTATTATCCGGGGACTAGGTCAGTATTTCCATACAGCAGAAGTCCCGGGATAATACCCCAGATATCACTGAGCATAAAGACCTAGTATCTCAGAATACGGGACCTTTCAAACAAGATTTCGGGGGTTACCCATATATTCAAGAATAGTTACCCACGAATTAAGCAAGTTTGAATTAGGTTTATATCTCGTTTCAATTTACTAAATGTGCGAAAATCTACTGACACATCCACAGTAAGATTGTTTAACACTTTTTAGACTTTACATTTCTTTAGCGTGCCGTGATAGTCCACTGATGTACTATCATTTCCTCTTTTTCGCAACAAAACTCATTTTTGGATTTTATCAAGTTTTTGGCTTTTTCAAATTTTCAAATGTTTTTGGATTTTCTGAATACTCCCCCTAAAATGCAAACACATTTTAAAGAAAATTTGAAAACTTCTAGATTTTGACCTACTAGAAATATAAAAAGCAACAACAAACTGTACAGAAACTTGACAACTGACACTGAATCACATCAAATCGCCATTCACTAGGCATAAACAATCTGAACTCCCCCTATCACAAATCATTTTCTCATTTAGATTTCAAAACATTTAAGTTTGTTTTAATCAAAATGATTTTTCCGGAAAATGAATTTGTGTTGATAACAACCACTTGTAGGTTTATCATTTTTAAGTACGGGGATGTGGTTCATCATCTTGTCTATCTTTTGTCATGAATAGTAAATCAAGTACAATTTAATGTCCCTGATTTACCATTTGCATTTAATAGCCTCCTGTACCACTTGTAAATGTAATTACTTCAAAGTATATAAACTTTTCAAGATTTAACCACAAATACCACTTGTGGGATCAAGATTACCACTTGTGGATACCCAAAAACTACCAATTGTAGGAATATTACGTCTACATCACCATTTTACCAATTAAAATGCCGATTCCTGCTTCGCAATTAACCACCTGGAAGCTCCGGCGTAGTCCTTTTACCTGCAAAACATTCAAACATTAATCACAATCATTCAAACAAACATATCATAAACTAGAATGATGCTGATTCCTGATCCACGATATAAACTTGGGATCTCCGGCGTAGTCCTTTGACTATTCTGGGAAGCAAACTTCCCTCCAAGTCTTCTCAGACTTGAGGGCTTTCAACTCTTCAGCTGTAGGGTTGTATGTCGCCTTTTTAGTTGCGTAAAAGTCTTTTACCCCTTTAGCTTTACCACTCAACATTTTCCCAAATATCTTCTTAACATTCCCGTTGAATGTTTTCTCGACATCAAATTCTTTTTCATCATCATAAAATTGATTTGAAATTTCAATTTTTCCAATTTTCTTTTTAACCTCCTCAAACTTCAATGATGGAAGAACATCATCATTTTCTGAACTTTTCTCCATAACTTGTAGCTCTTCTGGCTTTGTGGAACCAGATTCATCGCCGACTTTGTCTTCTACCTTTTTAGCAACCCACACTTGGTTGTCATTTCCTTGTCTTTTGTAAAATTTTGTCTTTTTCTTTGAACATTCTCCAACTTCATTTTTCGAATTTTTAAAAATTTTGGATTTTTCAGATTTTTCTACAACTTTGTCTTTCATCTTCTGAGAAGCTCCCTGTTTTGCTTTGATATCTTTCGAACAATCCGATGCAATGTGACCAGCTTCATTGTATTTCAAACAAGTTTGAGTATTTCTTGGATGAAATACTCTAGTTCCATTCTTTCTCTTCTCAGCAAGAAACACTTTGTTAGTTTGTTTCCAAAATGGTTTCTGCTGTTCATCTTCCGAGCTTCCACCTGTCACAAATTCAGTGTTTGAATTAGATTTTTTCTCATTTTTATGATTTTCTTGTGGAACAAAACCTAAACCTTTCTTTTTGTAGCTACGATTTTGGTTAGGTTTCTTTTGAAAACCAGGACCAGAATTATAACCTTTTTTCTTGTTTAGACGTTGTTGAACTCTGGAAGTATATTTTTTAGGTTTATCAAAATTTTTCAAAACTTTTAATTCAGGAATATTAACCTCTATTAGTTTAAAAGTTTTGTTGATTAATTCTGTTTTGATACTCATTATCGGAAACTCTTTGTTGTAATATAATTTGTCAGAACCATTCAAAGTATAAACAACTTCGAATGTTTCATCATCCAAATCTGCCTTTGATAACAAAAATTCTTTACTATAAGACCGTTTAATCGACGAATTTTGACTTTTGACAGACGAATTTGGCTTTTCAGACTCCGATTTTGACTCTGTCTCCTCATCAGTATCCAACACTTGATCGACCATCTTTTTGATTATTTCAGACTCATGATCAGTATCGGATGAGGTAAACGTCACATCAATGTTTTCTGGTAAGACATCATTTGTATCTGTTTTAAGCTGTATATTGACTGCTTTTGCAAGTTGTTCCTCATTTGGTTTCCTAGGTGAATACCCATCCCAAATTGGAGGAGGACACTTGTTATAGCTAACGGTCGGTTTCTTACCACAATCTTTCTTTTCTTTCGGCTTCTCAGCTTGAAAAGCTTCCATACCTGCAACAGTTGGGTAAACACGATCAATAACATAATCAGAGGTAGAATAGCTCAACAATAACCTCCTAATCCTCTCATTTTCAATCTTTTCAGTTTCCAACTCTTGCTTCCATTTTGCACTTTCTTCAATGTAGAAATTTATAGCTTTTTGCTTCGACATTAAAGTTGCATTCATCATCGTCAGCGCCTGTTCTCTTTCTGTGTTTGTCTTTTGAAGACCAGTTACTGTTTTGTTCAACACATCATACGATTCCTTCACATAATTAAGATTGAACAATAACTGCTCTTTCTTTTTCTCGTACTCAGCTATGATGTCGTCTTTTGCTGCACACTCTTTGCAGGCTTCCAAACACTTCTCACATGGCTTGACGACTTCAATAATCTTCTCAACTTCGATTGTTTTAATAACTTCAACCACTTTTTCTACTTCAATCACATTTTCTACTTCTTTCACAAACTCACCAATTTTCTCAGCAACATTTTCAGCATTCTGAACATCACCTTCAGATTCAGATTGTTGTTCTTTAGCAGCTTGTGTCTCTTTTAGTTTCTCCATTTTTTCTGCAAAATAAAAATGAAAACTTTCAGGAGACATATGAGATTTTGCAGTATTTATATGTTTCTCTTCCTCATCATCACTGCTACTATGATCTGGTGATTGATCAAAATGTACAGATTTTTCAGAATCATCATCAGATATACTAGAATCAGATGGTGTTTTATCAAATACAACATCCTGTTCTTGAACAGTTTCATCTGAATTATCTGAAACATCTCCAGAGTGTTCTGAGAGTCTATCAGTTCTATCTGAACTTTCATCAGATGACATAGATTTTTCATCTCCACTTGATACATTCTCTCCAATAGATCTCATCCAAGTAGCAAACAAATTTGGCTCTCGGACGATCTTTGCAATGAAAGCTTTAAAACCTCCCTTTTCATCTACGAACATATCCCAACTGAAACCTTCTGGTAGTTTCTCATCATCTTGATCGATAACTCGTTCTGCTGTAGCTTCAGATGATATGTAATCACTCCAGCTGAAATCTACAACACAAGCTCTTTTGGAATCTTCAATCTTTCTCCCATGAGCTGTCTGAGGTTCTTGGGATTGACCAACTTGTTGATAGATTGCTTTGTGGTAGTAATCATCTTTCCCGAATGGATTTTGTGCTCCGCTAGCTTCTCTTCCTTTGCACTCTCGCTTGAAATGGCCCTTCTCCCTGCATCGAAAACAAGTAACTTTAGATTTATCAAAACCTAAAGTAGAAACATGTGCATCAAGAAAGTCATTTCTCCCGGTAATGGTTTTGAATTTCTCAGCCCGACGAAGAACACTAGCAAGACACCATTTGATATCCATAAGTTCCATTTCCTCAGCGTCTATTTGATCGTAATCCTCTTTGGTGAGCATAGGATTTCCGATCCGACCAGCAACAAGACCTTCATAAGATAACAGAACTGAACCCAGAAGTGCCATGTGATCTTTAGCAGTGTCTTCAGAGAAGCTTTGACCTTCTGGAAGATTGAGAGCTATGTTTCACTGAATTATGTATCCATTTCTGGTTTTTGTACTCTGAGACTGAAAGCTTGTGTTAGTCTCTTTCGGATTTACACTCGGAAATGATGAAAACCCGCTGCTGCTCTTGTTTGAACCCTGATCAACTTTTTCTGATGAATCTCCAGCACTGAAAGCGGTTTGAATCTTTGGACTTCTTTCAGCTTCAGAAACTGGAATACTACCTTTATAGTACATTTTAACATCCTGTTGACCACTAGGATTATTCATCCTCGCGATCTTTTGCTGTTCAAGATCCTGACTCTCAATTTTCTCAATAAACTGACCAATTGTAAGTTTGTCATAAACACCCGTGTTTTTCAGTATCATCAAATACGTTTGATGTGTGTAAAATGCAACATATAAATCACATCAATTAAGGCACAAAACTAACCCTTTTTAAGTACTAATGTTGGAAAAAGAGTGTTTTTGTCTTCCTTTTGTATTTTCAGGATGAAATGAGCTCAAAATCACAAAAGAAGCAAAAAGACAACTAATTCTACCATAAATACAAGAAAAGGAACAAAAGTAGGCTGCCCGGACCCTCAACGGCACCTCCCAAGGCAAAGAAGAGAAAACAGAGTCTGAACACGCCTCGTGTCCAGCGAACACGGGGGCGTGCCCAGGAAGCAGCAGAAAAGACAAACCAGTAGAAGCTTCCATTGCCCACCACGGGGCCGTGTCCAGCGGGCACGGGGGCGTGGTGAAAGTACAGCAGGCGCATTAATTGTAATTACGAATTACAATTAATGAAGAGAGAGAATGTCAGACGGGCACGGGGCCGTGTCCAGCGGACACGGGGCCGTGTCCAGCCTTCTGTTCAGCCTATAAATAGAGGAGCTTGGCTTCATTCTCTCTCATCCCTTGGCACACCACCTCTCTCACACTTCATCCACCACCCACCACCACCATAACACCATCATCCACCACCATCATCCATTGTCCATCGCAGAGTGTGTGAGTCATCTCGGGATCCAAGATTGATAGTAAGAGTTCTTGACAATCAAGGCCATGTTTGCCTAAGTCTCTTACATCACTTGGTGAAGACAAGTGTTTAGTATAATACTTTTTATTTTTAATCTTTTGCACTTTTTATTTGGTTTTGTATTAATGACTTTAATAACTAGTTACTTATGTTGAAGGTGATCTTTCCTTATCGTTTGTCCGTGGTGTCTTGGCATTATTTTACTGTCTATATAAAATAAAAGATTTTCACCATTCATATCTCCACGGTCTATATGGAGGTATGTTGGCTACCTGGTCGGGGGTTAAGGGAACGGTTTGGTAAGGGTCTTGCCCTTGTTCAGCGTTTAGAGGTCCTGCTTGGGACCTGGGTCAAATTTAGTAGGATCTCCTTCAATGCCCATAGGTATTGGATGGCGGGGATCCAAACTCTTTGACCCCCTCATAAGTTAACTACTATTAATACTATAACCCGGCTATTTAGGACTGTATCCCTGCTGACTCAGACTACTTAGCCGAGGGTAACGTCACCGCCAAAAGCGGGGCCTACCACAATTTGCATTAATAACTTAATTCATTATCTTTCAATAATCCGACCCTTTAGGATTGTATCCTTGTTGACTCAAACTACTGGGTTGAGGGTAACGTCGCCTTCAAAAGAGGGGCCTACTACAATAACTAAGATAATCTCTTAAACAAGTGCAAAAGTGCGAAAATAATCAAAGGTTATACTAATACACGTGTCGGATCCAAGTGATTCATCTTGTCTATCTGTTTTTATTTTATTTTATTTTTCAGCATTTAGTTAGTTTTTATTTTTCTTAGTTTAAACTATTTTTCTCACTTTTTGATTTGGTTAGACGTTGAGGATAAACCGGTATTAAAAGCTCTTGTGTCCTTGGACGACCTCGGTATCTTACCAACACTATACTACGTCCACGATGGGTGCACTTGCCCATATGTGTGTTTAGTGTTAGTAAATATCGTGTTTTATAAATTTAAAACTTGGCTAAAAGTGTAAAAAAGGGGCTAAAATATATATCAAAATTATATACACTACACACGCATCAAGTTTTTGGCGCCGTTGCCGGGGACACAAGGATTTTAAGAAAGCTTAAAATCAACGGCCTAATCAGTTTTTCAAAACCTTTTCAAAATGCGCGCACATTTTTCTGCATTTTAGTTTAATTTGCATTTACAGTAGCCTGAACACGGGGCCGTGCTCGCTGAACACACCCCCGTGCTGCATATTTTTAGAGTAGATACCCAGATACAGAGTCTGAACACGGGGCCGTGCTCACTGAACACGCCACCGTGCTCAACGTGACCAGTAACTTTAATTAAAACGCCCAGATACAGACCCTGACCACGGGGCCGTGTTCACCAGACACGGGGCCGTGCCCAGCTTCTGTTTCCGTCTTATTTTTGTTTTCTGGTCCCGAGACTCAGTTGTGATCTGTTGAGTGATTCTTATGGATCAATACTCAAGAGGTTACAACTACACCTATGATGAGGATGAGTATAGGGGTAATTATTGCACTAATTGTCGTAACGCACGCTCGGTTCAATATAATACTTCATATCAACCATCCAATTCATACAACCATTATGAGGAGCCCAGGTACGAGCCATCAACTTCATACACATCCTATGAAGACCAAAGGTATGAACCTCCTTCCTCATACTCATATTTTGATGAACCAAGGTATGAGCCTTCGTACTCATACTTTGAAGACTCAAGATATGAGCCACCACCTTCATATGCTTATTATGAGGAACCATGGCGTGAACAACCCACCTCATATGAGTATTATGAAGAACAAAGTTTCGACCCTTATCCATCATATACTTACAATGAAGAACAATGGTGTGAACCATCTACTTCATATGAGTACTATGAGGAGCCAAGGATCGAACAACCGGATTCAAGCTTTGAGGATCCAAATTCTTTTTCTCTCACCGAAGTAACTAATAGGATATTAGAACAACTTAAAACTATCGAACGTTATATAAAGGAATCTCGCGCAAGGGAAGAGGAATCCCGCGCAAGAGAAGAATTAAAAAGTGATAATAACGTAGAGATAGTTGAAAGTATAAAAATGGAAGAACAAGAAAGTGAAAAACCGACACATGAGTTAAACAACGAAAAAGGTGAGTCCGATAATGCTAAAATTCAAGAAGAGTCTAATTTTGAAGAAATTAATCTCTTGTCACCTACTTTCGAAAATCATTGTTTAGTAACCCCTCATGCTAAGTTTTTAAAAGAGTTAAACACTAGTGCTAAAATCAAAGACTTAGTAAGTGTTAAGTTAACTAATGATCAAACCTCGCTAATAAAAGAAGATCCTTTTGAAATTAACATTACACCGGTTCCATGTTTCTTTCAAAATTCATTTATTAGTAATATCACCATTGATAAAGATCTTTGTGTTAACATAATTCCTAACAACATTTATGAAAAATTAAGCATTAGTGATTTTACTCCACTTCAAATTCCCATTTTTCTATCCGATCGAAAGGTAATGAAATCAATCGGTGTAGTTGAAGATGTTTTGGTTCAAACAAATCAAATGGTAATCCCAACCGACTTCGTCATCCTTGATGACGCCCCCTTAGTCTTGGGAAAACCTTTTGTACAAACTCATAAAGCTTTGAAAAACCGGAAATTCAACAATCTACCTCTTCAACTAGGGGCATTCAAAAGGAGCATAGATCTTGAGCGTTCAATGAAATATCCTTTTGGCAACAATGACCCCCTAATTGAAGATGAAGCTGAACCACCCGATACGACTAATGAAGAAGACCACTTTGTCGAAGAAGAGATAACCATAGAACAAACCTTTAAGGTTCTTAATCTAGATGAGCCACAAAATAAGGTGTCTTCTAAAGACCCACCCATTGAGCTCAAAGAACTTCCTAAAGGTTTGGAATATGCTTTTCTAGGCAAAGATGGTAGTTTACCCGTAATTATTTCATCGAAATTAAGTAATGTAGAAAAAGAAAAATTAGTTCACCTGCTTAAAAAACACAAAAACGCGATCGCTTGGAAGCTTGTAGATATTAAAGGAATAAGCCCTTCCATGTGCACGCACAAAATTTTAATGAATGATGACTACAAAACGGTAATTCAACCACAACGAAGAGTGAACCCCAATGTTCAAGAAGTGGTTAAAAATGAAGTCATCAAACTACTCGACGCCGGACTAATCTACCTTATCTCCGATAGCCCGTGGGTAAGTCCCGTTCAAGTAGTTCCAAAGAAAGGAGGTATAACGGTAATAACTAACGAGAAAAATGAATTAATACCAACAAGAACCGTCACAGGATGGAGAGTTTGTATAGATTATAGACGATTAAATGAAGCAACAAGGAAGGACCATTTTCCTTTACCCTTCATTGATCAAATGTTAGAAAGATTATCCGGTCATAAATTTTATTGTTTCTTAGATGGTTTTTCAGGTTACTTTCAAATACCGATAGCACCGGAAGACCAAGAGAAAACAACTTTCACATGTCCCTACGGAACTTTCGCATATCGACGCATGCCATTCGGTCTATGTAATGCACCTGCATAATTCCAACGTTGTATGGTAGCCATTTTCCATGATATGATCGAGAAGACAATGGAAGTCTTCATGGATGACTTTTCCATCTTTGGAGACTCATATGACCAATGCCTCGATAATCTTGAACGAATGCTATCCCGATGTGAGGAAACTAACCTCGCCCTTAACTGGGAAAAATGCCATTTCATGGTGACAGAGGGAATAGTACTCGGTCATAAAATCTCAAGCGAAGGAATGGAAGTTGATCGAGCAAAAATAGAAACTATTTCTCGATTACCTCCTCCATCCTTCGTACGAGCAATCAGAAGTTTCCTAGGACATGCCGGATTTTATAGAAGATTTATCAAAGACTTTTCAAAAATCTCAAGGCCTCTAACAAAATTACTTGAAAAAGATGCACCCTTCATCTTTGACAAGGAATGCAATCAAGCATTTCTAACCCTCAAGGAAATGCTAGTCAATGCACCTATCATGATAGCGCCAGATTGGAAATTTCCTTTCGAAATCATGTGCGATGCAAGTGACTTTGCTGTTGGGGCAGTCTTGGGACAAAGAAAAGAAAAGCATTTCCACCCAATTTATTATGCTAGTAAAACTCTTAATGATGCACAGGAAAATTATACAACTACAGAAAAGGAATTACTAGCAGTGGTATTTGCTTTTGATAAATTTCGTTCTTATCTTGTTCTTTCTAAAACAATAGTCTATACAGACCATGCAGCCATCAGGTACCTCTTCAAGAAGCAAGACGCAAAACCCCGTTTGATCAGATGGATTCTACTCCTCCAAGAATTCGACATCGAAATCAAAGACAAAAGAGGAGCAGAAAACACTGCCGCAGATCATCTCTCACGCTTAGAAGACCCAGCTTTGGAGACAACCAGAGACGAGCAAATCAACGAGAAATTTCCCACAGAATCCTTGGAAATGATGGAGAGTAGACAAGAGCCATGGTATGCCGACTACGCTAATTTCCTAGCTAGCGGTATAGTCACCAAAGGATGGCCACATCATCAAAGAAAAAAATTCTTTGCTGATGTAAAGCATTACTTTTGGGAAGACCCCTATCTTTTCAAAATGTGTGCCGACCAGCTCATCCGAAGGTGTGTCCATGGTAATGAAGCACGAAGAATTCTCCGTCATTGTCATGAAGGTCCATACGGAGGACATCATGGTGCCGCAAGTACCGCACGAAAGGTATTTGATTCTGGATTTTACTGGCCAACCATTTACAAGGATGCACAAAACCTTGTAAAAACATGTGATGCCTGCCAAAGATCAGGTAATATTTCTTCCAAAAACGAAATGCCTCAAAACGGCATTCTCGTCTGTGAAATCTTTGATGTGTGGGGACTCGATTTCATGGGGCCTTTCCCACCTTCAAAGGGAAATAAATATATACTTGTGGCAGTCGATTACTTGTCTAAATGGGCGGAGGCCGAGGCTCTTCCAACAAATGATGGAAGAGTAGTGGTAAAATTTCTGAAAAAGCTGTTTTCTCGCTTCGGGACACCAAAGGCTTTAATAAGTGATAGAGGTACCCATTTTTGCAATCATCAACTCGAAAAAATATTAACAAGGTATGGGGTCTGGGTCTCAACAGCATATCACCCTCAAACAAATGGGCAAGCCGAAGTGACTAATCGAGGTTTAAAACGAATACTTGAAAAAACCGTAGGAATAGATAAAAAAGAATGGGCCGACAAGTTAGACGACGCTTTATGGGCTTTTTGAACTGCTTATAAAACCACTATAGGCACAACCCCATATAAACTCGTCTATGGAAAAAGTTGTCACTTGCTAGTAGAGATAGCTCACAAAGCCTACTGGGCAACGTAAACTTAGATTTGGAAAATGCCGGTAAAAATCGATTTTGTCAAATAAATGAATTAGACGAGCTAAGGAATTATGCATATTCTAACTCTGAAATTTATAAGGAAAGAATGAAAAATCTACACGATAAATATATTAAATCCAATGAATTTCGGGTAGGAGATCAAGTTCTATTGTTTAATTCACGACTTCGATTATTTCCTGGTAAGTTAAAATCTAGGTGGTCAGGACCTTTTTCCGTCACCCATGTTTTTCCACACGGTGCAGTAGAAATTAAAACTCGAAATGGGACACCATTTAAAGTCAATGGCCAACGGTTGAAACTCTACCGAGGATCCATTGAGGATGAGGAAGAGGAGATCTCACTTCAAACGGTTAACGAATAAACTCATACCCGACATGTTACAGGTAAGTGTACGTTTAAAAACCAGTAAGTCTTCTAGCTATTTTCGGAAATAATGGGCATGCACACGAGCACAAAAAAAAATATTTTTCAAAAACTTTGCTCGGCACAGGGCCGTGTCCGCTGGACACGGGGCCGTGTCGAGGCAACTGTCGGGATAAAACCCTCTTTTCCTATCAGTTACACCATTCCACACGCCCCGTATAGCCGAAAACGCTCTGGTTAACGGCGATTTTCTGCAGTTTTTCAACGTCACCACCGAATCTAACAACGTCAAGGTATGATTCTATCCTCTTTAGTAGTTAGATTAGTTACTTGCATGTAGTTAAAACATCAAAAATTTGGGAAAAATCTAGGGTTCTTCATGTTCATCCGGATCGAACTCAAAATTTTTGATGAAATCTGTTAGTAATAGTTTAGATTAGTATAGTAGGAAGTAAATAGACAAGTATTGTTGATAGATTTGTTCGATTTCCAACTAAAACCCCAAACCCTTGTTCTTGAACCGAAAAACACGAAATTGAAAGGGTAAACGGTTTGTTTTGGGAAAAATGACACTTAGGGTTTCATTTTCGGGGGAAACCGCTACTATTGGGCTAAAAATTTTCAGGTTTTCAAAACCGGGACGAAAAATGGAATTTTTTGGGTTACAGACGCCTGGACACGGGGCCGTGTCCAATGAACACGGGGCCGTGTCCAGCCCACTGTTTGCAGTTTCACTCTGATTTTCCTTGTTTCGTACTAACTTTTTATGTATTCTTTTCAGATGTCTAAATTCACGAGGTTTAACGCAAGTGAACTGGACGCTAGGGCACGATACGAGGTTCTACAAACAAGACCGGAAGAGTACCCAAGGCGGGCGTGTACCGACTTGCTAACCATGGTGAATCAACTTGACCGCTTCAACAACATTGTGAGGGGTCCACTGCATGTCGCATTGACCACCCGACTACGGTCGGTACATCAATGCACGATGGAGTTCTACAGCACCTTCATTTTCAACTCGAGATGTGAACCGTTTGACCATGATGCAGTCACATTCCGATGTGGAGGGATCACGTTCACAACCTCCATGGCACAGTTTGGATCTATCATAGGGCTATACAATGATGAGGAAGCGGGGAATGAAGAGAATACTGGGGGATTACGAGACTTGGATGCAACTGAACGCCAAGCCGCATGGGCTCAAATAGGTGAAGGAATCTACAACCCAAGCAGCACCAAAAGCACCAAACTGAGGGACCCACTATACCGCTATATCCACAGGCTCCTCACGTACTCGCTGAACCAACGCCACGACAGTAGCGGCGTTGTTGGGTTGAAAGATTTGGTTGTCCTTCACTGCATCCACACCCAGAAGCCTCTCGATGTTCCGTACCTCCTACTGCGAAACATGCACCTGAATCGCCTTGCTCATGCTCCTACACCAATCTTCTTCGGGGGATGGGTGTACCGTCTTTTCAAGCATTTCACGAATATCCCAAGGTCCTTTGAGAGGAGTCCATGGTCGGGACGGGTCGATTACCACATTTGCCGAGCCATGAACTTGCTTTATGAAGTGGAGGACGAGACGGTGAGCTTTCAAAGGACGCAAGGCTATGCATGGAACCCGCAGGAGGCTCTAGTTCTTCATGCACCACATCCCCATTTTCAGTACCCACCCCAAGGCGATCCGGGCCAATCCTCGTCTCAAGGAGGTGGTTTTCCTAACTTTCAAAGTTTACATGATCTTTTGCAGGAAAACGTCATGTGCACAAGGAACACCTACAATCTCGCCAACAACACACACCACCGGGTTGGAGCTATCGAGCGCAACATTAACGATATACAAGATGATATCGGTAGCATCCGGGAGTACATGGCGAGGCATGGGGGTGGAGGTGATGGTAGTGATGAAGACATGGAGTAGGCGGCTTGAAGGAACAAGGGGCTGGTTGGTGATGAACCCATAGGTTTAAGTGCCCTTCTATCTATCAAACAATTCATGGCCTGCGTGCCATTTGTCGAACAATTTACTTTCTCTAACTACTTTTTATCTTTGTTTTATTTTTACTTTATGCTTGGATGATACTTGACGATGGTAATTTAGGATGGTTTGTGCTTGTTTGGTTGGTATTGAATGATTAAACAGGTGCAATGCAAGGGTTAGAGTGCTAAACATTAGCACTTGCAGCCCCAAAATGGAGAAACCGGGAGACAAAACCTATTTTTCAGGCTCACAGACTGTCCACACGGGGACGTGTCCAGCCGACACGCCCCCGTGTTCATCTCCCAGATCTGCTGTTTGGCTACTGGCCTGCAATTTTTTTGCCAGACACGAGGCCGTGTCCAGCCGACACGCCCCCGTGTTCACCTTCTGTAAGTTTTCGTTGCTGGCAGTTCACCACGGGACCGTGTCCAATGGACACGGGGCCGTGTCCAGACTGCCAGTAACATAAATCTTTGCCTTTTAACCCACTTTTACACATTCTAATCAACCAAAAACCTTATTTTTGGACACATGGAGGACAATGTGTAATTTAAGTGTGGGGGGGATGCTAAACCTTGAAATTTTGCAAATCCTAAACACAAGCCTTACACAAAACTCTATTGGAACCGCTAAACACCCCAAATTTTTTTCAAAAACTTTTTCATTTTTTATATTTATTTACTTGTCTTAGTTTAAGTTGGGAATAACAAGTTCTAAAAAGGTTATATTTTTATAAGTTTACAACCGATAGCGTCGTGATAACAAAGAACCAACATAAGAAAATTATGAAACGGCATAACAAGTGTAGTTAAAAATTCGATTATATATAGTTGATCACATTAAAAACCCATTCCCACAAAAGTGAAGTTTTGAGCCTTTATTGAGCACAAAAATATATATATTTAGATTAAATGCTCATTTTTCGTTTCTTGTGTGACTAGCCGCCTGGTTCTTACAAATCTAGAACTTGCCACGACAATACATTCCCGGTCCTTACCAACTTAAACCCAAGTAAGTAAATGATAGAGGCATTAGGACTAACCATTTTTCTTTCAAAACCATTATTTTTCAATTTTTTTTATCACCTACCCAAAATCCCCCTAGATAGCCCCTTTGAGCCTAAACCTTTCATTTCATTACCCCAAAAACCCTTTTCACCCACCAAAAAAAAAAAACCTTTTTTATTTTTCACCCTTTATTTTAGTAACAAGCTCGGTTTTTCGTAAAACTCGCCTTTTTATGTGATGAAAAAAAATATATATATATATATATATATGAATGAAGTCAAAAACAAACAAAAGCTATATAAAAGCTTGTTTGGAGAAATACTTCAAAATAAAAAGTCGCTAAAGACAAGGCATTTTACGAAAACCGATGCTTTTACAATTTTCGCCCTTTTTACTAACCACTAACCAACCACCCACCTTTAACCCAAGCCTAACCCTTTACCCAAAAAAAAAAGTCCTCTTGATATTTACAAAGGTAAAAAGTTAAAAAGGAGGAGGATTTATTGCTTGGCAAGCCTATGGAAGGCGTAAGTTCCATGCCGCTCTCGAGTGATTCACTAAAAATATACACCTTCGGCCGAGTGTTGAGTGATCCCCCGTGAGGTATGTGAACTTGTATATAAATGGAATTTTAATAAGGCATGCTATGCCCAAATAAGTAATTTATCTTTTGAAACGTTCAAAATAAATCATAACGAATAGGATTGTAAATAAATAAAAATAAAACTTATAAAGACCTTGGATTCCCGACACTCTAGGACAAGCTAAAAAACTTCTCTTCTACCTATTCCATTTGGGAGTGTAAGCCACATTTAAAGAGTTTTGCTTGAGGACAAGCAAAAGTTCAAGTGTGGGGGTATTTGATGTGTGTAAAATGCAACATATAAATCACATCAATTAAGGCACAAAACTAACCCTTTTTAAGTACTAATGTTGGAAAAAGAGTGTTTTTGTCTTCCTTTTGTATTTTCAGGATGAAATGAGCTCAAAATCACAAAAGAAGCAAAAAGATAACTAATTCTACCATAAATACAAGAAAAGGAACAAAAGTAGGCTGCCCGGACCCTCAACGGCACCTCCCAAGGCAAAGAAGAGAAAACAGAGTCTGAACACGCCCCGTGTCCAGCGAACACGGGGGCGTGCCCAGGAAGCAGCAGAAAAGACAAACCAGTAGAAGCTTCCATTGCCCACCGCGGGGCCGTGTCCAGCGGGCACGGGGGCGTGGTGAAAGTACAGCAGGCGCATTAATTGTAATTGCGAATTACAATTAGTGAAGAGAGAGAATGTCAGACGGGCACAGGGCCGTGTCCAGCGGACACGGGGCCGTGTCCAGCCTTCTGTTCAGCCTATAAATAGAGGAGCTTGGCTTCATTCTCTCTCATCCCTTGGCACACCACCTCTCTCACACTTCATCCACCACCCACCACCACCATAACACCATCATCCACCACCATCATCCATTGTCCATCGTAGAGTGTGTGAGTCGTCTCGGGATCCAAGATTGATAGTAAGAGTTCTTGACAATCAAGGCCATGTTTGCCTAAGTCTCTTACATCACTTGGTGAAGACAAGTGTTTAGTATAATACTTTTTATTTTTAATCTTTTGCACTTTTTATTTGGTTTTGTATTAATGACTTTAATAACTAGTTACTTATGTTGAAGGTGATCTTTCCTTATCGTTTGTCCGTGGTGTCTTGGCATTATTTTACTGTCTATATAAAATAAAAGATTTTCACCATTCATATCTCCACAGTCTATATGGAGGTATGTTGGCTACCTGGTCGGGGATTAAGGGAACGGTTTGGTAAGGGTCTTGCCCTTGTTCAGCGTTTAGAGGTCCTGCTTGGGACCTGGGTCAAATTTAGTAGGATCTCCTTCAATGCCCATAGGTATTGGATGGCGGGGATCCAAACTCTTTGACCCCCTCATAAGTTAACTACTATTAATACTATAACCCGGTTATTTAGGACTGTATCCTTGCTGACTCAGACTACTTAGCCGAGGGTAACGTCACCGCCAAAAGCGGGGCCTACCACAATTTGCATTAATAACTTAATTCATTATCTTTCAATAATCCGACCCTTTAGGATTGTATCCTTGCTGACTCAAACTACTGGGTTGAGGGTAACGTCTCCTTCAAAAGAGGGGCCTACTACAATAACTAAGATAATCTCTTAAACAAGTGCAAAAGTGCGAAAATAATCAAAGGTTATACTAATACACGTGTCGGATCCAAGTGATTCATCTTGTCTATCTGTTTTTATTTTATTTTATTTTTCAGCATTTAGTTAGTTTTTATTTTTCTTAGTTTAAACCATTTTTCTCACTTTTTGATTTGGTTAGACGTTGAGGATAAACCGGTATTAAAATCTCTTGTGTCCTTGGACGACCTCGGTATCTTACCAACACTATACTACGTCCACGATGGGTGCACTTGCCCATATGTGTGTTTAGTGTTAGTAAATATCGTGTTTTATAAATTTAAAACTTGGCTAAAAGTGTAAAAAAGGGGCTAAAATATATATCAAAATTATATACACTACACACGCATCAACGTTCCCCACTCTTTCTGAGGTAATGCATCAGCCAACTTATCAACCCATTCCTCACGACCTTTTTCAACTCCCAACATCGATAACGAACGCACTAAGTGGCAGTATCTCTCAATTAGCTTTTTAGTATCCTCTCCCGGCAAACTGCTAAACAGATCAAATTCCTTTTTAAGCAATGCCTTCTTGCTTTTGATCATACTTTCACTACCCTCGAATTTCACTTTAAGAGCATCCCAAATTGACTTCGCAGTTTTGTCGTGTTGTAGCAGAATGAATATATCTTCTTTAATCGCCTGCTGTAACAAACTGATCATCATTTTCTCTGCTCTGTACATTGCACGTTCTTGTTCTGAAAATTCAGATATCTGTTTAATGACTTGCAATTCTGTTCGAGGCAATGTGTACTTTTCCAATATGCATTCCCACGATCTGAGATGATTTGCCTGAACCCAGTTTTCAAAGCGATCTTTCCACCCATAGTATTCTTCAATACTCATCAGTTTCGGGGGTTTCTGGGTGGTTCCAGTCTCATTTTCCAGGTTCATAGCTTGAGCAATCGCGGCTGGAGTACTCGGTGTTGCAAAGGCGTTGTAAAACTCAGAATTCATGATGATTTAACACAATATACAATGCAACTGACAGAAAGGTGATCCAAAAATAATTCCTTGGAGCGGTCCAGGATATGTCGTTCGAGCGATTCAAGATGTGTTGTTCAAGCGGTTCACAAGTGTGCTGTTCGAGCGATTCAGCAAGTATCAATTCGAGCGGTCCAGGATTTGATGTATGAGCGGTCCGGATGAGCGATTCAAGTCAGAACGATCGAATGAGCGGTCCTAAACACGTACGGATAAGCGGTTCAAGCTAGGTCCAATAAGCGATCCAGAGTTGTTCCAGAAAAGCGATCCAACTTCGGACAACGATTTGGCCCACTATTTCTTTGAATTTCAACCCCAAACTTTCAAGGGTTTGTTTTTATACCTTCGCGCACAATCCCTGAGATTTTGAGCAAGTTTCGACCGTGGAAAATATCTGAAACTGAAAAAGAATGAGTAGAAGACAGAATTTTCGACAATTTTCAGCTATTTCCTGTAGAACTCCTCCTCCTGAAGCTCTGATACCACTTGTAGGATCGTTTGCTGACCCGAACGAGTCGTTCAGAGGTGTTTTCGTCAAGTACAGGTGCGGAAAACAAGTAAATGACGTAGGAATAGCTTGTATAACACTTTAAACTCCTTTTCTATTGATTTGACGATGAATACAACCTGTTTTCGATCCGGCAGCACTTCGGTACGAAAATCAGGAACCGTTACAAATGATTCCGCTCATAAGGTATTTATAGGCAACTGGAACCGCTTATTGGACAGGCCCAATAAGCGGTCCATATACATGTCATAAAAGCGGTCTAGAAAGTTGACATATAAGCGGCCCAAGATAGTGTCATACGAGCGGTCCACTATCACCATGTACCTATGAGCGATCCAAACACTATAAACCTATACAATCTCATAATTTCTCTTATTACGTGCCTAGATCTAACGTTCTAAGATAATGACTCGATACAAGACGTAATCAGCAGATGTAGTGCACCAACAATAGTTAAGGATCATACCTGAGGATCCAAGTTAGGATCCTAACCCTTAATATTATATTCAGGATAACCACAAGACAAACCTTATGAAAAGGTGATCAAGGATCCTTGAATGTTTGGCTTCAAAGACCTGAAATAGGATACGACTTGGGACTAAGCCAATATAAGACAAAAGTTAACAACTGGGGACAAGTCCAAAGGATAACTGGGGACAAGCCCAAGGATAACTGGGGACAAGCCCAAGGATAACTGGGGACAAGGCCAAGGATAACTGGGGACAAGCCCAAGGATCGTATGTAAACTAGAGTATGGCCCTCACCGGCGACTATCCAAACTTAGTGACATGAAAGTGCCAAAACCTTAGCTAACGTGAAAACGTTAGAAACCTTAGGAACGGATGTATGGTACGTCTACCATTATACGTAGGATCCTAGGTATAGCCAGTACAATGGAATTATCAGCCCCTAAAGCGAGTACTAGTCCCACTGCCATGAACTATATCAGGATCATCGTGCGCTACTGGCGAAACTGGGGTCAAGCCCAAGTGACTGGGGTCAAGCCCAAGTAACTGGTTGCTTCTGTGGATAACCAACCCTTTGCTAAGGATATCTGAACCTTCAAAACTCAGAATCACGTGAAAGGTTGATAGAGGATGCAGGATCCTTATCCTTGTGTGAGAAAGTAAGAAGATAAAATAGTTTGAGATTAGAATGTTACCAAAATAAGGATCATCTATGCTCCAAGGATCCTTCAAGGATACTTATCATGTGAGGATCATGGATCTTTATCACATGAAGTATTTCTTCAAATGGACAGCATTCCAGGCTCTAGGTAGCAAATCACCTTCCATTGTTAGCAATCGAATCAAGTAAGGTCCTTCCCATTTTGGTGCCAACTTTCCATCAGCAGGATTGGTGGTATTTTGAAATGCTTTCCTCAACACCATATCACCAACTTGGAACTTCCTGATCCTGACATTTTTGTTGTAAGCACCAGCCATCCTTTGCTGATAACTGGCCATCCTTATCCTTGCCAGATCCCTGATTTCTTGTACCACTCTAATTTTAATTATACTAATTCTTACCAACTAGATAAGAATGTTCATGATCAGTTTAAAACAAAACATTAATACTAATCCTAACTTAGTACATACTAATTTATCAACCTTCCAAAAACAATAATAGGATACATAAGTATTCCTTCTATTACAAGGTTTCACTAATGATTAACTTAAGAAAAAAGTTGCGGAACAAATTCTCGAATGTGTTCGGTTCGTGAGCCTTGAATTGATCATCATCCGCTCGCTTGACATACTTGAAGCTGGAAAATTTAACAAATTTTAGTGTGAGAATCCTTAGAAATTACGCATAATCGAAAGTACGTTTAAAACGGATTCAATCTATGAAAATAAACAAAGTTTAACAAAATTGGTTGGGCTCCACCGTAACTTACGGTGCACACCGTAAGTTACGGTGGCCACTGGGCAACTATGGCCTGCCGTAAATCAGTAAAGAACCACCGTAACAGATCATCCTCTACCGTAAGTTACGGTAGCTACCGTAACTTACGGTAGCTTCTGCATATTTTCCTGTTTTGCTGTTTTGACCCGTTTATTCCAATTTTTGCACTTTTACGACATCAAAGCACAATACGGAACACTTCTTTACAACAAGTATGACCCATTTTGGGTCCCTTGTTTCAACACCCACGCTCCCATTACCGGTTTGCGTGTTTAATAATATTCTTCCCATTACCCGACACCCGGGTTTATGGTCTACGGATAAGGTACTCCCGTTACCCGGTTTGTACCCACCATTTATAACCCGTTTGGTTTGCCATCATGAAGTCCCTCATTCAAGCAACCAAACCATTACAACCGTATATTGTTCATAACTAGCAGACATTAACAACGAAAACTAAATTATCAATATTGTCGAAGCGTTAGCCACGTACCTCAAAGCTTCCCTTTTAAGCAAGTGTCCGCACCGGCTTGACTTCCCGACGCCTCACTCGTGTTGCCTAAAATACACAAGCCAATTATCATTAGAACCTTCCGGCTCATGACTTAAGCTTGTTAACTTAGCCAAACACCACAATTTGTGTCTATCAACTTCTTTTAGGCATTTTATCAAGCATCTTGTGTGCATACTTTACAATTAGTCATGTTATTCTTGTCATTGAAGTTTTGTAACCACAAAACCCCTAATTAACAAGTAGAATGTTTACTATATCATTTTTTTACATTTAATTTCTGATTGTAACTTGTTTAAAACATCATCATTCACATAATTTATACACAAATTTTGGGGCTTTTCATTCTAGGTGAAAACCCACTTCAATACATGACACAAAACAATTTTTAACACAAAATTTATCCATCAATTCTCCTGATTTCAGTTTAGTTTATGATCCTACACTCTAATCACATGTCCTAGAATCATAACTTTACTCATTCATTCAAATATCTCTACTAATCAAACTATACCCAAAAATCAAATATCACCAAAACTGAAATTGTAACTTACCTAGTGTTAGACAAGTGTTGGTGATCAAGATTTTTGATTCATGCAGTGGTTACATGCCCAATTCGCCCTTCAATTGATCAAGTTAGATGATATAAGGGTTTGGGTGTTCTTCCTTTCTCCTGGTCGTCCCCCTTCACGCACATACTGATTTTGTGTGTGTGTTTGGTATATTGTTCACTAATATTAGTTAAGTTTCAGATTTTGACAAGTTTGGTCCCCTCAATTTCACATAAACTATATCTAGGGCATTTTAATCATACTTGTCCTATTGTGTTAAGATACCAATTAACTAGGTTATCTTTTCCTAGTCTTTTATCTTAACCTATTACTGATATTTAGTTTAAAATATAACATTAATATTTTCGGGGTGTTACAAGTCCACCCTCCTTAAAGAGGGTTTCGTCCCCGAAACCTGTTTATGTATAAGACAAAAATTTATACACGTACCGAAAAGTGTAGGGTAGAGTCGTCTCATTTCCTCTTCAGACTCCCAAGTGGTGTCTAATCCTTTTCGGTGCTCCCATTTGACCCTTACTTGATTAATCATCTTGTTTCTCAAGCTTTTCACCTTACGGTCTAAAATCGCAATTGGTCTCACCGCGTAGTTGAGACTATTATCCACCTCGATGTCGTCATAGTGGATATACGCGGTTTCGTCAGCTAGACATTTCCGTAAATGTGATACATGGAACGTGCTATGTATCCCACTCAACTCCGCAGGCAGTTCGAGACGGTATGCCACCCTACCGACCCGCTCGATGATTCTGAAAGGCCCAATAAACCTTGGGCTTAACTTTCCCCTTTTTCTAAACCGGATTATTCCTTTCCATGGTGATACCTTCAGCATCACCTTATCACCAACTTGAAACTCTATTGGTCTTCTTCGTTTGTCTGCATACGCCTTTTGTCGATCTTGAGCCCCTTTTCAGGTGAGCTCGGACTATGTCAATCTTTTTATTCGTGAGTCCGACTATATCCTTATGTGCAAGTTCACGCAGACCAACCTCACCCCAACATACTGGAGTTCGGCACTTCCTACCGTATAGCATCTCATACGGAGCCATACCGATGCTTGCATGGTAACTGTTATTATATGAAAATTCAACCAACGGCAGGTGAATATCCCAACTACCCCCGAAGTCAATTATGCACGCCCGTAACATATCTTCCAATGTTTATATTGTTCTTTCACTTTGACCATCCGTTTGAGGATGGTACGCGGTACTAATGAACAATTTAGTTCCCATTTGCTTTTGGAAATCGCACCAAAAACTTGAAGTGAACCGGGTATCCCTATCGGACACGATGGATACCGGCACTCTGTGGCGTGCTATTATCTCATTAGTGTATGTTTTGGTCAAAAATCACACAAGGATAATGCAACCAAACTCTTTGTAAATGGGGTATGATGCTTGGTTTATTGAAAGAGTAAAGGATCACTTCAGTATGAAATATGCAAAGACACAATGATTTATACGAGGAAAAAGCCCTTGATCAATGTATGATCTCCGGCATAAAAAACCTCGGGTGATGGCAACTACCGATCACCAACTTCAATATATCAAAATATGGTTACAACTTCGGATGATAATGAGCTGAGTACAAGGATTACTATCGTAATGTGTGTCTAAGCGTGTGAGAATTGTGTTGTGTGTTCTTCCGAGTGGGGAAGAGTGTTATATATACAAGTGTAGGTGACCTATTTTAGGTAAAAAGACTAATAATCAGCTCATTACCCCTTTAGAAATAAAAGCAAATCTAGCCTAAATTATCGCCCTTAAATCATGCCAAGTTTCCATATCCTACACAACGTCCATCTCCGATTAAGCACATGCTATAGTTGTAAAGACGCGTCCTTTGAATGTGATGCTTAAGAGCGGATCCTGCTAGATGTCCTGCAAAACAACGTTAAATTCAACGAAAGCAACTGTTAGCATGAGGATCCTATGATGGTCCGTGATCCTGATCCTGGAACTCTGCTAAGAATCACTATCTGCCAAAGAAACAAGGATCACTGGTTAGGATCACACGTGAGGATCATGTTTTGTAAAAATCCAGCCCTAACAATTGCCCCCAAAATATAAGGAGTGATTTTGTAAATAAATGAGTTATATTTTGCTTTGATCTTATTTGCAACGAACAACTCGGATAACTAGCCGTTAATCTCGAACTAGCTGTTGCAATCCTTACGTCAATGAGGTGACATCCCTGCAAATCATGATTATAAATAGGAGATAGGGTAAGGATCAATCTGCATTTAAATTCAAGATATACTCCCTTTATAATCTCTACCGAAGATCGATCAGGTATTCTCTTCTTTTCTTTCTTCCTTCTCTTGCTCTGTTTTTCTGCTCCTCTGTTTTCATTCTGCTGTAAGTATGTTGCTCCGAAATTCTCCTCACAAGGATCACAAGAAGAGCAGTCCCCTAAAAAGCCAAGGGATCGTCAAAGACTCTCCTACAGAGAGGTGTTGCTTCACTGATGCTCATGTTGATAGGATCCGTCATTGTTTTCCGGCGGATGCTATCTTCAAGTCATTCACTTCCACCGCTCTAAGTGATTTTGTTTCCGACACCTGGGTGGCCTTTCCTGCAACTCTGTTTACCATAGGATATTCGTATCCTTTTCCAGCCTTCACCCAATCCTTCTTTTCCCTGACCGGCATGTCTTATATCCAAGCTATGCCGATGATCTGGAGGGTTCTGTATACCTTCGAGAGGATCATCGAGCAGGAGGGTATTGACTTAGGGATGGCAGAGCTGGCTGATCTTTATGATCTTACCACGTTTGGTTCCTATCGATACTTGCTGAAACGGAAAGCCGGGGAGGATCACCCTGTTTTTAAGGTTACCAAGAATGACACAAACTGGAAGCGACGTTTCTTCTTTGTTAGGAGGGATACCATCCCTAACGGGAAGGATCTGCCCAAGGAGTGGGCCACTCATGGTAGGATAGAGGATCCTGGAAGGATCACTATCAGACTTGTCTCTCATGATGAGGATCACTAATGTTTTCTTTGTCTTTTGTGCAGCCATATCCGTTGCTCATCTCAAGTTAACTCCTCCTGCAAGAGAGAGAGTTTTAGCTTTCAAAAAGCTTGACCCTGAGACCAGAAGTTTTCAAGTCACCGTCCAAGATTCACAAGAAGTATCCTCCGCATCTGCCACTATGTCAAGTAAGTATCCTTATTAAAAAGTAAGTTATATGTAAGACTGTTTAGTTAGTAAGGGAACTTATCTTGTTTTGATTGTGTAGGCGCTGGGAAACCTGCTAAGTCTGCCAAGTCTGCCTCCAAGTTCGGGATTGATGAACTTGCCAATGTCAAGTCTTCAAGAAAGAAGACTTCTGTTGCCAGTCCCTCTGCTTCGGCCCCTAAAGCACCTGTTAGGGGTAAGGGGAAGAAGAGAAAGACTTCTGAGGATCTCCAAGGATTTCCCCTGCTCCGCCAGCAGTTCCTTGACTATGTCAATGAGGTAAGGATCATTGCCCCTGTTGGTTATCCTTCTTGAATATCTTGCTTGTGTATTTTGCCTGTATATCCTGCTTCTTTGAGGATCACCTGGTCCTGAACTTACCTTTTTTCTCTTCTGCAGAAACTTGCTGAGATTGAGACCTACCTTGGCCATGTCGAGGATCAGGAAAGCCAAATCGCCGACCTCCAACAAATGGGCGTGTTAAAGGATCTCAAGATAGCCGATCTTGAGAAGGAACTCCGGGCTACTAAGGATGAGGCTGCTCAAATGCTGATCAACATGGATGGCGAGAAGCAGGAGATCACCCAGGACGCCAAGGTCTCTGCCGCAATTGCTATGTACAAGATACAACTACAGATGGCTGCGGAGGCTCAGGATCCTGCCTTTGACAAAAGCTCATGGGACGTGGAGGGTTGGAAGGCGAGATTGGCAGAGCTGGAGGATGAGGACGAAGCTGAGGAGATCCCAATGCTGGAGGGCGGTGATGCTGACAAGGATCAGGGTGGAGAAGCTGGTGGTGATGGAGCAGCAAAGGTGTGAGCTGCTGGATTGGGCGATGATGGATATTTCGAGAGTAGGCCGGAGCCCAATTTTTTAAGTTTGGTAGTGGTTTGTTTGTGGTTGTTGATGTTTGAAACAATTATGGTTTGTAACTTTGAACAATAGTTTTTAGGTTTAAGGATCCTGGATCCTTTGAACAATAGGTAGGATCGCAAATGGTGGAGGGATCCTCTGTTTGGGGGATGAAGCCTTTGTGATCCTGCCGCCTTTAATTTCCTGCACCTGCTAAGTCCGCATAGACAATGGACACCCTTTGCCAACCCATGTGGACGGGCCACGTTTTGCTGGTAGAAATGTGGGTTGGCAATTTTGACAACTTTTTGAAAGGGTTTAAGATCCTTTTGTTAATAATATAACTTTAATCTTTCTGGCTTATCTCGTGTTGTTATCCTTTATTTATCTTCTTATTTTCCAGTTTGTTTTAGAAACATATTAGTTAGAGTAACAAGAGTTGAGCAAAGCATGTTTAATAAATTTAGGATATGATCCTAGATCAAATATCCTGACACTGAAAATTTTTGAAGCAATCAATTTCAAGGATCATAGGTTTAGTTGTCAAAGTGTAAGGGTTGTTTAGTATAATCAAAATAGTCAAGAATCATACCTGAGGATCCAAGTTAGGATCCTAACCTTTAATCAATATAACCATAAGTGAAATTTTAACGGATAATAAGGATTAAGGATCCTTATTTAACTTCGAGAACCTGAAAAATGGAACATAACTTGGGACTAAGCCAATGTAAAAGATAAATTAGTAGCTGGGGACATGCCCAAAGGATAACTGGGGATGATCCCAAAGGATCACTGGGGACAAGCCCAAAGGATAACTGGGGACAAGCCCAAAGGATAACTGGGGACAAGCCCAAAGGATAACTGGGGACAAGCCCAAAGGATCGTATGTAAACTGGAGTATGGCCCTTACTGGCGACTATCCAAACTTAGTGACATGAAAATGTCAAAACCTTAGCTAACGTGAAAACGTTAGAAACCTTATGAACGGATGTATGGTACGTCTACCATTATACGTAGGATCCTAGGTATAGCCAGTACGATGAGGTTGTCAGCCCCGGAAGTGGGTACTGGTCCCAAAGACGTGAACTATATCAGGATCATCGTGCGCTGCTGGCGGAAACTGGGGATAATCCCAAGGATAACTGGGGTTGAACCCAAGGATCTGTGGTGCTTTTGAAGATCTTTAACGATATGCTGAAGATACCTGAACTATCATAACTCAAATGGTTCGTGAGAAGAGGATGAAGGATACATGATCCTTATCCTTAGGTAAAAAGTAAGGAAATGTAATAGTTTTAAGATAAGGACATTACCAGAGTAAGGATCACTGACATCACCGGGATCCTTCGAGGATACTTCAATGTAAGGATCACATGCTTGAAGGATCATGTTCACATAAAGTATCTCTTTAAGTGAACAGCATTCCAGGCTCTTGGTAACAAGTTTCCTTCCATGGTTAGCAATCTGTATGCCCCCTTTCCTGCTTCAGCTTCAATCAAGTAAGGGCCTTCCCACTTTGGTGCTA
The DNA here is from genome assembly GCF_002127325.2 of Helianthus annuus. NCBI lineage: Eukaryota > Viridiplantae > Streptophyta > Magnoliopsida > Asterales > Asteraceae > Helianthus > Helianthus annuus. The sequence goes on from NC_035447.2 coordinate 111,252,020, forward strand.
ACTTCCCGTCAGCAGGATTAATAGTGTTTTGGAATGCTTTTCTCAACACCATATCTCCGACTTGAAACTTCCTTATCCTAACATTTTTGTTGTAAGCACCAGCCATTCTTTGTTGGTAGCTTGCCATCCTTATCCTAGCCAGATCCCTGATTTCCTCAATAGTATCCAAATCCTGAGCCAGGATTGTAGCATTGTCTTCAGGATCACGAGCACTTGTTCTAGCAGTTGGGATCACCATCTCTGTTGGGATCACTGCTTCTGCCCCAAATACTAAAGAAAAAGGTGTTTGACCAGTGGCATTCTTGGGAGTTGTCCTATCAGCCCATAGCACATAAGGTAACTCCTCTGCCCATTTTCCCTTCTTGGATCCTAGCTTCTTCTTCAGATTGTTGATGATGATCTTGTTGGATGATTCTGCTTGGCCATTGGCTTGTGAATGAACTGGTGTTGATGTTATCATCTTAATTCCCCAACTGTCACAAAAGTTAGTGGTTCTGCTTCCAATGAATTGGGAACCATTATCACATACAATTTCAGAGGGAATGCCAAATCTAGTTATAATGTTTCTTTTGATAAAGGATATAACTTCTTTTTCTCTGACTTGAGCAAAGGCTTCAGCTTCTATCCACTTAGAGAAGTAGTCAGTCATGGCAAGCATAAACACTTTTCCACCAGGTGCTTTAGGGAGCTTGCCAACTATATCCATCCCCCATCTCATGAATGGCCAAGAGGATGGTATAGGGTGTAGCAATTCGGCTGGCTGATGGAGGATATTGCTGTGTCTTTGACAAGGATCACTCTTCTTAGCATATTCTACAGCATCCCTTTTCATAGTCGGCCAGTAGTATCCTGTTCTAAGGATCCTTGAGAATAATGCTCTGCCCCCAGTGTGGTTTCCACAATCTCCTTCATGGAAGTCTCTTAACACTTCTACAATTTCAGGATCCTCGATACATCTTAAACAGGGTCCTGCAAGAGATCGTTTATATAATACATTATTTAAGATTGTGAATTGAGATACCTTAATCCTGAAAGCTCTAGGATTTTCTCCCATCGGAATCTCCCCGTATTGCAAGTATCTCATAATTGGTGAGATCCATGATCCTGAATAAGATTGAGCTTCTTTACTAGGGATCACTGCAGTGTCCTCTTCTATTTCCATGGCCACCTGATTTTCAATGGCAGGAGCCAGGATATGGATGATAGGGATACTTATATCTTCTGGAATCTTTAAGGATGATCCTAGGTTGGCCAATGCATCAACTTCCGTGTTATCCTCCCTTGGTACCTGTGTTAAGCTGAAAGAGACAAAAGAGAGTGCCAATTCTTTGACTATCTCTAAATATTTGGTTAGTCTTTCACCTTTAACAGCATAGGATCCATTAAAGTGATTGGTGATCAATAATGAGTCTACATATACTTTAAGATACTTCACCCCCATATCCTTAGCAATTTGCAAGCCAGCAATTAAGGCTTCATATTCAGCCTCATTGTTAGTTGCTTGGAACTCACAGGCTATGGAGTGGGGTATTATGTCCCCCTGTGGTGATTTTAGTAGTATCCCGAGCCCTGTGCCCTTGACATTTGAGGATCTATCATTGTGTAGTATCCAAGGATCCTTGGTCTCATCCAGCTGCTGGACTTCCAATTCTGCTTCCTTTTGTAGATCACTACTGAAATCAGCCACAAAGTCAGCTAGTGCTTGGGATTTGATGGCTGTTCTAGGCTCGTATCTTATATCATGGGCGCTAAGCTTTACTGCCCATTTAGCCATTCTTCCGGACATCTCTGGTTTCCTGAGGACATTCTTGATTGGAAAATTAGTTCTAACAACAATAGTATGGGTTTCAAAATAATGCCTTAACTTAGTTGATGCCATGATTAATGCAAGAATAAGTTTTTCGAGGTGTGAGTACCTGGATTCGGCATCAAGTAAACTCTTACTTACATAGTAGATAGGATATTGTGTACCTTCGTGATCCTTAACAAGGACAGCACTTACAGCGGTTGAGGATACCGCCAGGTATAAGGATAACACATCTCCTTTTTCGGGTTTTGATAATGCTGGTGCTGAGGACATATATTCTTTAAGGGCTTGTAAAACATTCTCATGTTTCTCAGTCCATTTAAACTTCTTGTTCTTCCTTAGGATATCGTAAAATTCTTTACATTTTTCTGAGGATTTTGATATGAACCTGTTCAGAGCTGCTATCCTGCCTGTTAGCCTTTGCACATCCTTAGCATTGGCAGGGGATTTGATATTCACCAGTGCTTTAATTTGCTCCGGACTTGCTTCAATCCCCCTCTGAGTTACCATATATCCTAGGAATTTACCTGCTTTAACACCAAAGTGGCATTTTGAAGGATTAAGCTTCATGTTATAATTATCAAGGATATCAAATGCTTCTTCCAAATCCCTTAGGTGATCCTCAGCTTTCTTTGATTTGACTACCATATCGTCTATGTATACTTCCATAGTTTGTCCAATTTGATCTTTGAACATCATATTCACCAGCCTTTGATATGTTGCACCTGCATTTCTTAATCCAAAAGGCATGGCAATATAACAATACAAACCGGTTGGGGTCATAAAGGCTGTATCCTCTTGGTCAGATGGTTCCATCTGAATTTGTTGGAATCCAGATGATGCATCCATAAAGGTCAACAGTTCATGCCCCGCTGTTGCATCCACCATGGAGTCAATGTGGGGTAATGGGAAAGGATCCTTGGGACATGCCTTATTTAGATCAGTGAAATCGACACATACCCTCCACTTTCCGTTTTTCTTTTGGAAAACGACCACATTGGCTAACCATTTTGGATATTTACCTCTCTGATCATACCTGCTCGAAGTAGTCTCTCTACTTCTTCTTGGATAATGGCATTCCTTTCTGGTGCAAACTTCCTCCTTTTTTGATGGATTGGTTTGATAGACCTGTCAATGCCAAGTTTATGAGTTATGATATCCTTAGATATACCTGTCATATCTTCGTGCTTCCATGCAAAGGTAGATTTTCTTCTTTTGAGGAAGGATATCATGTCTTCTTTCATTTTGCCAAGGATCTCTGATCCGATATAGATTTTTGATTCAGGATCACTAGGATCCAAGAGGATTTCGTCCACATCTTGTTCCCTTGCCTCCAAGACATTCCTCGGAGGATACTGTAATTGCTATTGCTCCCTTGGCTTCGAGGTTGGCTTCATGGATGATGTATAACAATCCTTAGCCTCCTGCTGATCACTGTCGATCTTGATTATCCCCCATGGGCTAGGGAGTTTCACACATTGATGATAGGTGGATGGGACTGCTTTCATATCATGTATCCAGGGCCTGCCAAGGATAACATTGCAACAAGATAAACAGTCAATAACGCAAAATTTTTGATAATTATGTAATCCTTCCACGTAGATTGGGAGTTTGATGTCCCCCAGAGTTTTCTTCGTTTCTCCACTGAATCCTACAAGCACGGAGGATCTTGGTGTGATGTCTGATTCTGGGATACTCATTTTCTTCAGAACATCAAACTGGATAATATTCACTGAGCTTCCTCCGTCGATAAGGATCCTGCGGACAAAATGGTTAGAGATAAAGAGAGTAATAACTAAACTATCATGATGAGGATCCTGGATGTTAATGCGATCATTCTCATCAAACGTTATCGTCTTTCCTTCCGAGACACTTGAGGTTCGAATAGGTCTCTCTCCATTATCCATTTTTGCTTCCTTTGCATGCCTTTTGGCCGCCGAGAAGGATGTACCACAGATGTCTGATCCTCCGGAAATAAAGTTGATCACTTGTGCATTCGCCGGAGGGGCTGGAGCCTTTTCAGGGATCCTTTCAGGATCCTGAGTCCTTTGCTTTTTTCTTCCCAACAATTCTTTTAGATGCCCCTTGCTTAACAGATATCCAATCTCTTTTCTTAAAGCTATGCATTCTTCAGTTAGATGCCCGAAATCCTCATGGTATGCACACCATTTGACTTGTCTTTAGTCCCGGATGGTTTATCATTCTTCCTGGGCCACCTAGCTTTTTCTCCTAGATTCTGCATTGCAAGGATTAGTTCATGATTATCAACGGAAAAACAATATTTTGAGATTGGAGGATAATCTTCATCATCCTCTTCTTGGTCAACAGCATGCACATTCTGGTTGTCACTTCTATGGTAGGATTTGAATTTATTGTTCTTGAAGGAGGATCCTTGTTTCTCTTGTTTTGAGGATCCTACTTGTCTCTCCTAGATCCTTTTGTCATCCTCTAGCCGGATGAACCTGAGTGCCCGAGTTCTTACTTCATCTAGATTCCTGCATGGTGTCATAACAAGATCATCATAGAATAATGAATCCTTAAGCAGTCCCATTTTGAAGGCTTCAACAGCCGTAGCCATATCCAAGTTGGGAATGTCCAAGGATTCTTTACTGAATTTAGTTATATAATCCCTTAATGATTCATTATGACTTTGAGTTACCCTATATAAATCACTAGTTAATCTTTCAAATTTTCTACTACAAGAGAATTGGTTATTGAATAAATTAACTAAATTAGCAAATGAAGTAATAGAGTAAGGGGGAAGACTTAGCAGCCATTTAAGAGCTGATCCAGTAAGAGTGGATCCAAATCCTTTACATAGGCATGCTTCCTTTAGCTTTTCCGGGATTGGATTGATCTCCATCCTTTCCCTGTATTGTGCTATGTGCTCCTCAGGATCCGTTGTACCATCATACAGCTTCATAGTTGGGATATGGAACCTTTTGGGTACCTCTGCATCACAAATTGGTGGTGCAAAGCGAGATACCTTATGGCTTCCATCTGCAATCTCTGGGATAGGCTTGACTACCCCTGGAACACTTGAGATCATGTCTTTTAACTTCTGTAACTCCCTGGCCATAGCATGATTGATACCTGTATCCTGCATGAATCCATGGTTAGTGGTAAGATAATTATTTAAAGTGTTACCTCCCATTGAGTTCAAGTTAGTGAATCCATATTGCTGGGATTCTGGGATAACGGAGGGACCAGTGGAAGCAATGGTCTGCATTGGAATGAAGTCCCCTTGATGGACATCTAGACTTCCTGTTTGCAAACTTTTTAGGGATCCTGGCATCTGGAAGGATCCTGGTATCTGGAAGGATCCTGGTATCTGGGATGATCCTGGAACGAAGGAGGATCCTTGAACCTGGGATGATCCTGGAACAAAGGAGGATCCTTGACCCTGGGATGATCCTGGAACAAAGTAGGATCCTTGAAACTGCTGTGCTCCCGGATAGGCTCCCGAATTCATGAAGGATCCCATATGCTGGGGATAGGATCCTGCCGGCTGAAAGTGTGAGCCTGATGCCTGAGTCATTGCTGTCGATCCGAGGTGCAATCCTCTTGATTCTCCCATAATTTGTACGTCTGGAATTCCCGATGGCTGAGAAGTGATCATTGGAGTATCAAAGCTCAAGGATTTGGGCATCAGTGGGGAATGATCCTCTGCCGTTTTCTTTTGTCTTTTGAGATCTCCAATTTCCCTGAGGATCCTTTCATTAGTTTCATCCTGTCGCTGCATACGATCCTTCATCTGCAAAATCAAAGTAAATACGTCACTAGTACTGGGAGTATAAGAATTCATAGCAGAAGAGGATGGAGGTTTAGAGTTAGTAGGAGTTGGTCTCTTCTCAGCATTCTTCTGGGATCCTGCCGGTGGAGGAGGCAGAGTGTTCTGAGACGAGTTGACTGCAGACATCGCCGTGGACGTGTTTTTCAATGATGAGGCCATGTAATTCTTTGAGATGATTTCGAACAAAAGGTTTTCTTATGAATGAAGCACCAATTGCCCCACGGTGGGCGCCAAACTGTTTTGGTCAAAAATCACACAAGGATAATGCAACCAAACTCTTTGTAAATGGGGTATGATGCTTGGTTTATTGAAAGAGTAAAGGATCACTTCAGTATGAAATATGCAAAGACACAATGATTTATACGAGGAAAAAGCCCTTGATCAATGTATGATCTCCGGCATAAAAAACCTCGGGTGATGGCAACTACCGATCACCAACTTCAATATATCAAAATATGGTTACAACTTCGGATGATAATGAGCTGAGTACAAGGATCACTATCGTAATGTGTGTCTAAGCGTGTGAGAATTGTGTTGTGTGTTCTTCCGAGTGGGGAAGAGTGTTATATATACAAGTGTAGGTGACCTATTTTAGGTAAAAAGACTAATAATCAGCTCATTACCCCTTTAGAAATAAAAGCAAGTCTAGCCTAAATTATCGCCCTTAAATCATGCCAAGTTTCCATATCCTTCACAACGTCCATCTCCGATTAAGCACATGCTATAGTTGTAAAGACGCGTCCTTTGATTGTGATGCTTAAGAGCGGATCCTGCTAGATGTCCTGCAAAACAACATTAAATTCAACGAAAGCAACTGTTAGCATGAGGATCCTATGATGGTCCGTGATCCTGATCCTGGAACTCTGCTAAGGATCACTATCTGCCAAAGAAACAAGGATCACTGGTTAGGATCACACGTGAGGATCATGTATTGTAAAAATCCAGCCCTAACAGTGTACACTTCCGACATCTTTTCTGATGTATAGGTTTCCCGGATAGGGATGAAATGGGCACTTTTGGTTAGTCTATCCACAATTACCCAAATGGCATCAAAACCACAACTGGTTCTGGGCAGTTTGGTTAGCAGGTCCATTGTAATTTGTTCCCGCTTCCAAACTGGAATGTCTAATGGTTGCAACTTACCGTATGGTTTCTGATGCTCCGCTTTGACTTGTAAACAAGTCAAACACTTCTCCACATATTTAACCACATCCCTTTTCATTCCCGGCCACCAATAGTTTTGCTTCAAATCTCTGTACATCTTAGTTGCTCCGGGATGGATCGAATAGCGAGACTTATGAGCCTCGTCAAGCAGGCGACTCTTAACCCCACATGTGTTTGGGACCCAAATCCTATCATTCCGGTATTTCATCCCATTACTTCCTTCCGTAAGGTCTTTTACCATCCCTTTTATACGTTCTTTCTTGCAATTTTCTTCCCTTACTGCTTCGGTTTGGACTTCTCGGATTCGCTCAAGCAAGCCTGAAGTTACAACCAACTGCATAGACCGCACTCGAATTGGAGCGCATTCGTCCTTTCGGCTAAGGGCATCCGCCACCACATTAGCCCTTCCGGGGTGGTAGTGGATCTCGCAGTCGTAGTCTTTCACCACTTCTAACCAACGTCTCTGCCTCATGTTTAACTCCTTCTGATCGAAGAAGTACTTCAAACTCTTATGGTCAGTGAAAATATTACTTTTCACACCATACAAGTAATGCCTCCAAATTTTCAAGGCAAAGACCATGGCCGCCAATTCAAGATCATGAGTCGGGTACTTTGTTTCATGCGGCTTAAGTTGCCTAGAGGCATATGAGATCACCCTTCCCCTTTGCATTAGCACGCACCCAAGGCCTAGGTGTGATGCATCCGAATACACTACCATATCCTCCGTACCATCCGATAAAGTCAACACCGGTGCACAGGTTAACTTTTCTTTTAATGTCTGAAATGCCTTTTCTTGATCGCTTCCCCAGACGAACTTCTCATTCTTGCGGGTCAATTTGGTCAATGGCACTGCGATTTTGGAGAAATCCTGAATGAATCTCCGATAGTAACCTGCCAACCCCAAGAAACTTCTAATTTCGGATGGATTCTTTGGAGGGCTCCATTTTGACACCGCTTCCACCTTCGACGGATCCACCAATATTCCCTTGGCACTTATGACGTGCCCTAAGAATTGCACCTCTCGTAACCAGAAGGCGCATTTTGAGAATTTAGCATATAATCTTTCCCGCCTTAATACCTCCAATACTTCTCGTAAATGGTTATCTTGCTCCGCCTCGTTTCTTGAATAAACGAGGATGTCGTCTATAAAGACAATCACCGATCTATCGAGCATCGGCTTGCAAACCCGGTTTATGAGGTCCATGAAAGCCGCGGGCGCATTCGTTAATCCGAAAGACATCACGAGAAATTCGAAATGTCCGTATCGTGTTCGGAATGCCGTTTTTGGTACATCATTTTCCTTTACCCTTAATTGGTGGTAACCCGATCTCAAATCGATTTTTGAAAACCAGCTAGCGCCTTGTAATTGATCGAATAAGTCGTCGATTCTCGGGAGTGGGTATCGGTTCTTTACCGTGAGTTTGTTTAACTCCCGGTAATCAATACACATCCGCATGCTCCCGTCCTTCTTCTTTACAAATAGCACTGGGGCTCCCCAAGGAGACACGCTAGGCCGGATGAATCCCTTTTCAAGTAAATCTTGTAACTGAGACATTAATTCTTGCAGTTCCGACGGGGCCAATCTATAAGGTGCCTTAGCAACTGGTTTAGCACCCGGAGTCAGTTCAATCCCGAACTCTATTTCGTGCTCTGGTGGCATTCCCGGAAGATCCTCGGGAAAGACATCTTCGAATTCACGCACCACAGGTACGTCTTCAATCCTTGGCGTTTCTTTTTCCACGTCACGTACGTAAGTTAAATATGCCTTACACCCGTGTAGTATAAACTTGCGGGCTTCTACCATCGATCATATCATGGGATTACAAGCCTTCTCCCCATAGATGATGGCACGCCTTCTGCTCGGAGACGTTAGGTGTATCTCCTTACGTAAGCATATCACCTTAGCATGGTAGCGGGATAGCCAATCCATTCCAACGACCACTTGAAATTCACCCATGGACATGGGTATTAAATCAATGGAGTATTCCTCGCCATCGATATTCAATTTGCATTCCCGACATACATCACAAACAAAAAAACTTTTGTTATTACCTACTTCTACTTCCATTGGCATAGGTAATTTCGTTAATGTAAACAAGGGGTTTTGAATGAATCTATGTGAACCAAAAGACTTATTCACACCCGTATCAAATAAAACACGTGCAAGGATCGAATTTACAGTAAATATACCTGTAACCACGTCGGGTTCCATTTTTGCTTCAGCAGTAGTGATTTGGAACGACCTTGCCTTAGCTTTTGGGGTTTCATCCCTAGAGTCGGCACTCTCTTTCTTTCCCATCAATTCCGGACATTCTGACTTTTTATGACCCGGTTGGTAACATTTATAGCACACCGTTACTTTGTTTGGGCAATTTGCAACCCCATGCCCTATCTTCCCACATGCCACGCAAGGTTTGTTCTTGAAGTAGCATTCACCCTTATGAGTGCGTCCACATGTTTTGCAACTCGGAGAACCTCCTTTTGCACTTCCTTTCTTCGAAGATTCAGCTACCTTTGGCTTCTTTGCGGGACTCGGGTTTTCATCCAAGGCCCCTCTCTCACCTCTTTCAACTTGCCTTTTTAGTTCAATCTCGCGTTCCCGCGCCGCATTGATTATGTCGGTGAGGCTTTCATAATGTGAGGGAGTCATGAACTCCCTATATTCAGCCCTAAGCATGGTGTGATAGTAATAGATTTTCTCTTCTTCAGTTTTGACCAAGTCATCACAAAACTTGAGCTTATCCATGAACATCCCCGTAATTTTATCAACGGTTTCACCCTTTTGCCTCAATTGCATGAATTCCTCCTTTATCTTATTTATCACTGCCTTGGGGCTATGATGTTTGAGGAATGGTGTTTTGAAATCTTCCCAAGTCATTGCCCTTATTGCTTCAACACCCCTTTCGTTCCTGAGGTTGTCCCACCAATCCTTGGCTTGGCCTCTAAGTTGGCCAGTTCCATAAGCCACGAAATCACTTTCATCACAATGCGTTCATTCGAAAACACCCTCAATATCGCTTATCCACCTTTGACAAGCAATTGGATCTACCTCTCCATTGAAGATCGGGGGTTTACACGCCATAAACTTGTTGTAAGAACAACCTTTCTTTTCTTTAGCCTTGCCTCTATCATTGGTAAGGTCTTCTCTTAATTCACCAATCTTTTCCTCCATAGTCGAAAGTAAGGTGTTTTGCATCCTTTCCACAAATCTTGGTAGGATAACTTCAATGGCCCTTCCGACTTCCTCGGCAATCTTCTCTTTCAACTCGTCGGTAGTGAGGGATAGGACATTGTCACTAGCACCTCCCGACATCTTTTTACTGAAATATTAAAATGATTCGATAAATAATTTTGTTACATCACTCTCATGCCTTTACATGAGACTTCGTACTCGTTATTCGGCCAAGTATATAACTTTGCCTTACCGTTTATACTAAGTGTACTTCCCGGGTTCGAGTATATTACTATACTCCTCCCATACACAATAAGTTATTATCCTTTTTAATCTTTTTAAATTAAATTTGCTTTAAATAAATTCTTACCGGATGTTGATCAAGCCTTGAACCGAACACAATTCTCCTTAACCTTAGCTCTGAATACCAACTTGTAATACTCTAATTTTAATTATACTAATTCTTACCAACTAGATAAGAATGTTCATGATCAGTTTAAAACAAAACATTAATACTAATCCTAACTTAGTACATACTAGTTTATCAACCTTCCAAAAACAATAATAGGATACATAAGTATTCCTTCTATTACAAGGTTTCACTAATGATTAACTTAAGACAAAAGTTGCGGAACAAATTCTCGAATGTGTTCGGTTCGTGAGCCTTGAATTGATCATCATCTGCTCGCTTGACATACTTGAAGCTGGAAAATTTAACAAATTTTAGTGTGAGAATCCTTAGAAATTACGTATAATCGAAAGTATGTTTAAAACGGATTCAATCTATGAAAATAAACAAAGTTTAACAAAATTGGCTGGGCTCCACCGTAACTTACGGTGGACACCGTAAGTTACGGTGGCCACTGGGCAACTATGGCCTGCCGTAAATCAGTAAAGAACCACCGTAACAGATCATCCTCTACCGTAAGTTACGGTAGCTACCGTAACTTACGGTAGCTTCTGCATATTTTCCTGTTTTGCTGTTTTGACCCGTTTATTCCAATTTTTGCACTTTTACGACATCAAAGCACAATACGGAACACTTCTTTACAACAAGTATGACCCATTTTGGGTCCCTTGTTTCAATACCCATGCTCCCATTACCGGTTTGCGTGTTTAATACTATTCTTCCCATTACCCGACACCCGGGTTTATGGTCTACGGATAAGGTACTCCCGTTACCCGGTTTGTACCCACCATTTATAACCCGTTTGATTTGCCATCATGAAGTCCCTCATTCAAGCAACCAAACCATTACAACCCTATATTGTTCATAACTAGCAAACATTAACAACGAAAACTAAATTATCAACATTGTCGAAGCGTTAGCCACATACCTCAAAGCTTCCCTTTTAAGCGAGTTTCCGCACTGGCTTGACTTCCCGACGCCTCACTCGTGTTGCCTAAAATACACAAGCCAATTATCATTAGAACCTTCTGGCTCATGACTTAAGCTTGTTAACTTAGCCAAACACCACAATTTGTGTCTATCAACTTCTTTTAGGCATTTTATCAAGCATCTTGTGTGCATACTTTACAATTAGTCATGTTATTCTTGTCATTGAAGTTTTGTAACCACAAAACCCCTAATTAACAAGTAGAATGTTTACTATATCATTTTTTTTACATTTAATTTCTGATTGTAACTTGTTTAAAACATCACCATTCACATAATTAATACACAAATTTTGGGGCTTTTCATTCTAGGTGAAAACCCACTTCAATACATGACACAAAACAATTTTTAACACAAAATTTATCCATCAATTCTCCTGATTTCAGTTTAGTTTATGATCCTACACTCTAATCACATGTCCTAGAATCATAACTTTACTCATTCATTCAAATATCTCTACTAATCAAACTATACCCAAAAATCAAATATCACCAAAACTGAAATTGTAACTTACCTAGTGTTAGACAAGTGTTGGTGATCAAGATTTTTGATTCATGCAGTGGTTACATGCCCAATTCGCCCTTCAATTGATCAAGTTAGATGATATAAGGGTTTGGGTGTTCTTCCTTTCTCCTGGTCGTCACCCTTCACGCACACACTGATTTTGTGTGTGTGTTTGGTATATTGTTCACTAATATTAGTTAAGTTTCAGATTTTGACAAGTTTGGTCCCCTTAATTTCACATAAACTATATCTAGGGCATTTTAATCATACTTGTCCTATTGTGTTAAGATACCAATTAACTAGGTTATCTTTTCCTAGTCTTTTATCTTAACCTATTATTGATATTCAGTTTAAAATATAACATTAATATTTTCGGGGTGTTACATTTCTTCAATAGTATCCAGGTCTTGAACCAAGTTCTCGTCATTTTCTTCAGGATCACAAATACTTGTTCTAGCAGTTGGGACCACCATTTCTGTGGGGATCGCCGATTCTGCCCCGAATACCAAAGAGAATGGAGTTTGGCCTGTAGCATTCTTAGGAGTTGTCCTCTCAGCCCAAAGCACGTAAGGTAGTTCTTCTGCCCATTTCCCTTTTTTGGATCCAAGCTTCTTCTTCAAATTGTTGATGATGATCTTATTGGATGATTCTGCCTGACCATTAGCTTGTGGGTGGACTGGTGTTGATGTTATCATCTTAATCACCCAACTGTCACAAAAGTTAGTAGTTCTGGCCCCAATAAATTGGGAACCATTATCACATATAATTTCAGAAGGAATACCAAACTAGTTATAATATTTCTTTTAATGAAGGATATAACTTCCTTTTCTCTGACTTGGGCAAAAGCTTCAGCCTATATCCACTTAGAGAAGTAATCAGTCATAGCAAGCATGAACACTTTTCCACCAGGTGCCTTAGGGAGTTTACCAACTATATCTGTTAGGGCTGGATTTTTACTATGAATGATCCTTATACGTGATCCTAACCAGTGATCCTTATTTCTTTGGCAGGCAGTGATCCTCAGCCGGACCTCAGGATCAGGATCACGGGACATTGAGGTGATCCTAGTACTAACGGTCATTTTCGATTACTACAATATTATTTTGCAGGAATATCTAGCAGGATATGCCCTACATATCATGATCCAGGGACGCGCTTTTACAAATATGGCAAGAGCTGAATTGAAGATGAACGTTGTGCCGGATATGGAAACATGGCTTGATCTAAGGGCAGCAATTTAGGCTAGATTATCTTTATTTCTAAAGGGGTAATGAGCTGATTAGTGGTCTATCTACCTAAAATAAGTTACCTACACATGTATAAATACCCATCTTCCTCATTCGGAAGAACACACACAACATACGACACAACTCTCAACACTTAGACACTCAGTGATCCTTGTACTCAGCTCATTATCATCCGAAGTTGTAACTACATTTTTATTATATTGAAGTTGGTGATCGGTAGTTGCCATCACCCGAGGTTTTTTATGCCGGAGATCATACATTGATCAAGGGCTTTTTCCTCGTATAAATCATTGTGTCTTTGCATATTCATCACAGAAGTGATCCTTTACTTTTATAGCTAACCAAGCATCATACCCCGTTTACATAAAGTTTGGTTACATTATCCTTGTGTGATTTTTGACCAAAACAGTTTGGCGCCCACCGTGGGGCAATTGGTGCTTCATTCATAAAGAAAATCCTTTGTTCAAAATCAATTCAAAGAGTTACATGGCTTCATCATTGAAGAACACTTCCACGGCGATGTCTGCAGTCACCTCAGCACAAACCACTCTACCTCCTCCACCGGCAGGATCCCAGAGAAATGCTGAGAAGAGACCAACCCCTTCTTTCTCTAAACCTCCATCTTCTTCTGCTATGAATTCTTCTATTCCCAGTACTAGTGATGTGTTTGCTTTAATTTTGCAGATGAAGGATCGTATGCAGCGGCAGGATGAAACTAATGACAGGATCCTCAGGGAGATTGGAGATCTCAAAAGACAAAAGAAAGCGGCAGAGGATCATTCCCCACTGATGCCAAAATCCTTGAGTTTTGAGACTCCAATGGTCACCTCTCAGCCATCAGGGATCCCAGACGTACAGATCACAGGGGAGACGAGAGGATTACATCTCAAGTCAGCAGCAATGACTCAGACATCGGGCTCGTATTTTCAGCCAGCAGGATCCTATCCTCAGTATATGGGATCCTTCATGAATCCGGGAGCCTATCCGGGGGCACAGCAGTTTCAAGGATCCTACTTTATTCCAGGATCGTTCCAGGGCCAAGGATCCTCCTTTGTTCCAGGATCATCCCAGGTTCAAGGATCCTCCTTCGTTCCAGGATCATCCCAGATACCAGGATCCTTACAGATGCCAGGATCCCTAAAAAGTTTGCAAGCAGGGAATCTAGATGTCCATCAAGGGGACTTCATTCCAATGCAGACCATTGCTTCCACTGGTCCCTCCGTTATTCCAGAATCCCAGCAATACGGATTCCCTAACTTGAACCCAATGGGAGGTAACACTTTAAATAATTATCCTACCACTAACCATGGATTCATGCAGGATACAGGTACCAATCATGTTATGGCCAGGGAACTACAGAAACTAAAGGACATGATCTCAAGTGTTCCAGGGGTAGTCAAGCCTATCCCAGAGATTGCAGATGGGAGCCACAAGGTATCTCGCTTTGCACCACCAATCTGTGATGCAGAGGTACCCAAAAGGTTCCATATCCCTACCATGAAGTTGTATGACGGCACAACGGATCCAGAGGAACATATAGCACAATACAGGGAAAGGATGGAGATCAATCCTATCCCAGAAAAATTGAAGGAAGCATGCCTATGCAAAGGATTTGGATCTACTCTTACTGGATCAGCCCTTAAATGGCTGCTAAGTCTTCCCCCTTACTCTATTACTTCATTTGCTAATTTAGTTAATTTATTCAATAACCAATTCTCTTGTAGTAGAAAATTTGAAAAATTAACCAGTGATTTGTACAGGATAACTCAAAATAATAATGAATCATTAAGGGATTATATAACTAAATTTAGTAAAGAATCCTTGGATATTCCCAACTTGGATATGGCTACGGCTGTTGAAGCCTTCAAAACGGGACTTCTTAAGGATTCATTATTCTATGATGATCTTGTTATGACACCTTGCAGGAATTTAGATGAAGTAAGAACTCGAGCACTCAGGTTTATCCGGCTAGAGGATGACAAGAGGATCCAGGAGAGACAAGTAGGATCCTCAAAACAAGATAAGCAAGGATCCTCCTTCAAAAACAACAAGTTCAAATCCTACCATAGAAACGAGAACAAGAATGTGCATGCTGTCGACCAAGAAGAGGATGATGAAGAATATCCTCCAATCTCAGAATATTGTTTTTCCGTTGACAATCACGAACTAATCCTTGCAATGCAGAATCTAGGTGAAAAGGCTAGGTGGCCCAGGAAGAATGATAAACCATCCGGGACTAAAGACAAGTCCAAATGGTGTGCATACCATGAGGATTTCGGCCATCTAACTGAAGATTGCATAGCCTTAAGAAAAGAAATTGGATACCTGCTAAGCAAGGGGCATCTAAAGGAATTGTTGGGAAGAAAAAAGCAAAGGACCCAGGATCCTGAAAGGATCCCTGAAAAGGCTCCAGCACCTCCGGCAAATGCACAAGTGATTAACTTCATATCCGGAGGATCAGACATTTGTGGAACATCCTTCTCAGCGGCCAAAAGACATGCAAAAGAATCAAAAATGGATAATGGAGAAAGGCCTATTAGAACCTCAAGCGTCTCAGAAGGAAAGATGATAACATTTGATGAGGATGATCGCATCAACATCCAGGATCCTCATCATGATAGTTTAGTTATCACTCTCTTTATCTCTAACCATTTTGTCCGCAGGATCCTTATCGATGGAGGGAGCTCAGTGAACATAATCCAGCTTGATGTCTTGAAGAAGATGGGAATCCCAGAATCAGACATCACACCAAGATCCTCCGTGCTTGTAGGATTCAGTGGAGAAACGAAGAAAACTCTGGGGGACATCAAACTCCCAATCTACGTGGAAGGATTACATAATTACCAAAAATTTTGTGTTATTGACTGTTTATCTTGTTGCAACGTTATCCTTGGCAGGCCTTGGATACATGACATGAAAGCAGTTCCATCTACCTACCATCAATGTGTGAAGCTCCCTAGCCCATGGGGGATAATCAAGATCGACAGTGACCAGCAAGAAGCTAAGGATTGCTATACCTCATCCATGAAGCCAACCTCGAAGCCAAGGGAGCAATAGCAATTACAGTATCCTCCGAGGAACGTCTTGGAGGCAAGGGAACAAGATGTAGATGAAATCCTCTTGGACCCTAGTGATCCTGAATCAAAAATCTATATCGGATCAGGGATCCTTGGCAAAATGAAAGAAGACATGATATCCTTCCTCAAAAGAAGAAAATCTACCTTTGCTTGGAAACATGAAGATATGACAGGTATATCTAAGGATATTATTACTCACAAACTTGGCATTGACAGGTCTATCAAGCCAATCCATCAAAAAAGGAGGAAGTTTGCACCAGAAAGGAATGCCATTATCCAAGAAGAAGTAGAGAGACTACTTCGAGCAGGTATGATCAGAGAGGTAAAGTATCCTAAATGGTTAGCCAATGTGGTTGTTGTCCAAAAGAAAAGTGGAGGGTATGTGTCGATTTCACTGATTTGAATAAGGCATGTCCCAAGGATCCTTTCCCATTACCCCACATTGACTCCATGGTGGATGCAACAGCGGGGCATGAACTGTTAACTTTTATGGATGCATCATCCGGATTCCAACAAATCCAGATGGAACCATCTGACCAAGAGGATACAGCCTTTATGACCCCAACCGGTTTATATTGTTATATTGCCATGCCTTTTGGACTAAGAAATGCAGGTGCAACCTATCAAAGGCTGGTAAATATGATGTTCAAAGATCAAATTGGAAAAACTATGGAGGTGTACATAGATGATATGGTGGTCAAGTCAAAGAAAGCAGAGGATCACCTAAGGGACATGGAAGAAGCATTCGATATCCTTGATAGTTACAACATGAAACTTAATCCTTCAAAATGCCATTTTGGTGTTAAGGCAGGAAAGTTCTTAGGATACATGGTAACCCAGAGGGGCATTGAAGCAAGCCCGGAACAAATCAAAGCATTAATAAATATCAAGTCTCCTGCCAATGCCAAGGATGTTCAAAGACTAACAGGCAGGATAGCAGCTTTGAACAGGTTCATATCGAAATCCTCAGAAAAGTGCAAAAAATTCTACGATATCCTAAGGAAGAATAAGAAGTTCGAATGGACTGAGAAGCATGAAAATGCTTTACAAGCCCTAAAAGAGTATATGTCCTCAGCACCAGCATTAGCAAAACCGGAAAAAGGAGATGTGTTATCCTTATATCTGGCGGTATCCTCAACCGCTGTAAGTGCTGTCCTCGTTAAGGATCACGAAGGTACACAATATCCTATCTACTATGTAAGTAAAAGTCTACTTGATGCCGAATCCAGGTACTCACACCTCGAAAAACTCATCCTTGCATTAATCATGGCATCCACGAAGTTAAGGCATTATTTTGAAACTCATACTATTATTGTTAAAACTAATTTTCCAATTAAGAATGTCCTCAGGAAACCGGATATGTCAGGGAGAATGGCTAAGTGGGCAGTGAAGCTTAGTGCCCATGATATAAGATACGAACCAAGAACAGCCATTAAATCTCAAGCACTAGCTGACTTTGTGGCTGATTTCAGTAGTGATCTACAAAAGGGAGCAGAATTGGAGGTCCAGCAGCTGGATGAGACCAAGGATCCTTGGATCCTACACACTGACGGATCCTCAAACATCAAAGGCACAGGGCTAGGGATCCTACTAAAATCGCCACAGGGGGACATAATACCCCACTCTATAGCTTGTGAGTTCCAGGCAACTAACAATGAGGCTGAGTATGAAGCCTTAATTGCTGGCTTACAAATTGCTAAGGATATGGGGGTAAAGTATCTCGAAGTATATGTAGATTCATTATTGATCACCAATCACTTTAATGGATCCTATGCTGTTAAAGGTGAAAAACTAACCAAATATTTAGAGATAGTCAAAGAATTGGCACTCTCTTTTGTTTCTTTTAGCTTAACACAGGTACCAAGGGAGGATAACACGGAAGCTGACGCATTGGCCAACCTAGGATCATCTTTGAAGATTCCAGAAGATATAAGTATCCCTATCATCCATATCCTGGCTCCTGCTATTGAAAAACAGGTGGCCATGGAAATAGAAGAGGATACTGCAATGATCCCTAGTGAAGAAGCCCAACCTAATTCAGGATCATGGATCTCACCGATCATGGGATATTTGCAACACGGGGAGATCCCGATGGGAGAAAATCCTAGAGCTTTCAGGATTAAGGTATCTCAATTCACAATTCTGAATAATGTATTATATAAGCGATCTCTTGCAGGACCATATTTGAGATGTATCGAGGATCCTGAAATTGAAGAGGTGTTGAAGGATTTCCATGAAGGAGATTGTGGAAACCACACTGGGGGCAGGGCATTATTCTCAAGGATCCTTAGAACAGGATACTACTGGCCAACCATGAAAAGGGATGCTGTAGAGTATGCTAAGAAATGTGATCCTTGCCAAAGACATAGCAATATCCTTCACCAACCAGCTGAATTACTACACCCCATACCATCCTCTTGGCCATTCATGAGATGGGGAATGGATATAGTTGGCAAGCTCCCTAAAGCACCTGGTGGAAAAGTATTTATGCTTGCCATGACTGACTATTTTTCCAAGTGGATAGAAGCTGAAGCCTTCGCTCAAGTCAGAGAAAAGGAAGTCATATCCTTCATTAAAAGAAACATTATAACCAGATTTGGCATCCCCTCTGAAATTATATGTGATAATGGTTCTCAATTCATTGGAAGGAGAACCACTAACTTTTGTGACAGTTGGGGAATCAAGATGATAACATCAACACCAGTTCATCCACAAGCCAATGGTCAAGCAGAATCATCCAACAAGATCATCATCAACAATCTGAAGAAGAAGCTAGGATCCAAGAAAGGAAAATGGGCAGAGGAGTTACCTTACGTGCTATGGGCTGATAGGACAACTCCCAAGAATGCCACTGGCCAAACACCTTTCTCTTTAGTATTTAGGGCAGAAGCAGTGATCCCAACAGAGATGGTGATCCCAACTGCTAGAACAAGTGCTCGTGATCCTGAAGAAAATGCTACAATCCTAGCTCAGGATTTGGATACTATTGAGGAAAACAGGGATCTAGCTAGGATAAGAATGGCAAGCTACCAACAAAGGATGGCTGGTGCCTACAACAAGAATGTCAGGATAAGGAAGTTCCAAGTCGGAGATATGGTGTTGAGAAAAGCATTTCAAAACACCATCAATCCTGCTGACGGGAAGCTAGCACCAAAATGGGAAGGTCCCTACTTGATTGAAGCTGAAGCAGGAAAGGGGGCATACAGGTTGCTAACCATGGAAGGAAACTTGTTACCAAGAGCCTGGAATGCTGTTCACTTAAAGAAATATTTCATGTGAACATGATCCTTCCTGCATGTGATCCTTACATTGGAATATCCTTGAAGGATCCTGGAGATATCGTTGATCCTTACACAGGTAATATGCTTATCCTAAAACTATTGCATTTTCTTACTTTTTGCCTAAGGATAAGGATCATGTATCCTTCATCCTCTACTCACAAACCATTTGAGTTATGATAGTTCAGGTATCTTCAGCATATCATCAAAGATCTTCAAAAGCATCACAGATCCTCGGGTCCAACCCCAGTTATCCTTGGGATTATCCCCAGTTTCCGCCAGCAGCGCACGATGATCCTGATATAGTTCACGTCTTTGGGATCAGTACCCACTTTCGGGGCTGGCGACCTCATCGTACTGGCTATACTTGGGATCCTACGTATAATGGTGGACGCACCATACATCCGTTCCTAAGGTTTCTAACGTTTTCACGTTAGCTAAGGTTTTGACATTTTCATGTCACTAAGTTTGGATAGTTGCCAGAAAGGGCCATACTCCAGTTTACATACGATCCTTTGGGCTTGTCCCCAGTTATCCTTTGGGCTTGTCCCCAGTTATCCTATGGGCTTGTCCCCAGTGATCCTCCGGGATCATTCTCAGTTATCCTTTGGGCTTGTCCCCAGTTACAAACTTATCTTTTATATTGGCTTAGTCCCAAGTTATACTCCATTTTTCAGGTTTTCGAAGTTAAACGATTAAGGATCCTTAATCCTTATTATCCATTAAAGTTTTACCTATGGTAATTTCGATTAAAGGTTAGGATCCTAACTTGGATCCTCAGGTATGATCCTTAACTACTTTTAATTTCATTATTCATTTGAATAACCTTTAGACCTTGACAACTGAACCTATGATCCTTAAAATAAACTATCTTGGAAACTTTCGATTATAGGATATTTGATCCAGGATCATATCCTAAATTTCTTAAACATAATTTGCTCAAACTTTTCAAACAAACATGTGTCAAAACAATTGAAAATCAAAAAGGATAACAACACAAGATAAGCCAGAAAGATTGAAGTTATATTATTAAACCAAAGGATCATTAACCCTTTCAAAAAAGTTGTCAAAATTACCTACCCAAAGCTTCTACCAGCAATACGTGGCCCGTCCGCTGGGGTAGGTAAAGGGTGTCCATGATAATAGGTTCAAAAGTATTGCAGGGAAATTAGAAGGCGGCAGGATCACAACGGCTTCATCCCCCAAACAGAGGATCCCTCCACCATGTGTAATCCTACCTATTGTTCAAAGGATCCAGGATCCTTAACCCTAAAGAAACTACTGTTCAGAGATTACAGACCATAATTGTGCACAAACCACAAACCACTACCAAAAAACCTAAAAAATTGGGCTCCGGCCTAGTCAACAATATCCATCATCGCCCAATCATGCAGCCTACTTCTCCGCTGCTCCATCTCCACCAGCATCTTCACCATGATCCTTGCCAGCATCACCTCCCTCCAGCCTTGGGATATCCTCAGCATCCTCCTCATCATCCAAGTCTACCAGCCTTGCCTTCCAACCTTCAACATCCCATGAGCTCTTGTCAAAGGCAGGATCCTGAGCCTCCGCAGCCATTTGTAGTTGTATCTTGTACATAGCAGTTGCGGCAGAGACCTTGGCATCCTGGATGATCTCCTGCTTCTCATTATCCATGTCAATCAGCCTCTGAGCAGCTTCATCCTTGGTGGCCTGGAGTTCCTTCTCAAGATCCGCTATCTTGAGATCCTTCAACACACCCATTTGCTGAAGATCGGCAATCTGGCTCTCCTGGTCCTCAACATTGCCAATATAAGTTTCAATCTCAGCAAGTTTCTGCAAACAAAAGAAATAAAAACAAGCTCGGAATCAGGTGATCCTCGAAAGATACTAGATAACCAACAGGGGCAGTGATCCTCACCTCGTTCACATAGTCAAGAAATTGCTGACGAAGGAGAGGGAATCCCTGGAGTTCATCAGAGGTTTTCCTCTTTTTTCCCTTACCCCGAATGGACGCTTTAGGAGCTGAGACTGAAGGGCTGGCAGCAGGAGCCTTCTTTTTCTTAGAAGACGTGACATTGGCAAGGTCACTTATCCCAAACATGGAGGCAGATTTAACAGACCTGGCAGACTTTCCGGCACCTACACAATTCAAAAACAAGATAAGTTCCCTTATTAAATTGAATACTTTCACATAAGACTTATTTTTTATGAGGATACTTACTTGACATTGTGGCAGATGCAGAGGATATCTCTTGAGAATCTTGGATAATAATCTGAAAGCTTCGAACTTCAGGATCAAGCTTCTTGAAAGCTAACACTCTTTCTTTGGCAGCAGGGGTCAACCTTAAGTGAGCAACGGAGATAGCTGCATAAAAAGACAAAAAAAGAAAAGACATCAGTGATCCTCATCATATGAGACAGAACTGATAGTGATCCTTCGAGGATCCTCTATCCTACCATGAGTGGCCCATTCCTTGGGCAGATCCTTCCCATCCGGGATGGAATCCCTCTTAACAAAGAAAAATCTACGTTTCCAGTTGGCATCATTCTTGGTCACTTTGAAAATGGGATGATCCTCCCCAGCTTTCCGTTTCAACAAGTACCGGTGAGAACCAAAGGTGGTGAGATCATAAAGTTCAGCTAACTCTGACATCCCCAAATCAATCCCTTCTTGCTCGATGATCCTCTCGAAGGTATATAGAACCCTCCAGATCATCGGCATAGCTTGGATATATGAGATGCCGGTAAGAGAGAAGAAAGATTGGGTGAACATCGGAAAAGGATATGAATACCCAATGAGGAAGGGAGTAGCAGGAAAAGCCACCCAGACATCTGAGACAAGATCGCTCAAAGCAGTAGGATCAAAGGGTTTGAAAACAACATTCGCTGGGAAACAATGGCGAATCTTGTCTATGTGGATATCAGTAAAGCAGCATCTCTCCACGAGAGAATCCTTGATAATTCCCTGGCTCTTTAAGGGACTCTCCTTGGGACTCTTGTGCGGAGAATTACGGAGCAGCATATTTTGAACGAAAAACAGAGTAACAGCACGAAAGAACAGAGCAAAGAAGAGAAAGAGGAAGCTGATACCTGATCAAGAGTCTTCAATGATGGTTATAAAGGGAGATACCTCGAATTTAAATACAAAATGATCCTAACCCTATCTCCTATTTATAATGATGATCCGCAGGGATTGTCACATCAGTGACGTAAATATCCTAACGGCTAGTCCATGTACAACGGCTAGTAAACCGGAATCGTCCGTTAGAGATAAGCTCAAAACAAAATATAACTCATCTATTTACAATTAACTCCTTATATTTTGGGGGCAATTGTTAGGGCTGGATTTTTACTATGAATGATCCTTATACGTGATCCTAACCAGTGATCCTTATTTCTTTGGCAGGCAGTGATCCTCAGCCGGACCTCAGGATCAGGATCACGGGACATTGAGGTGATCCTAGTACTAACGGTCATTTTCGATTACTACAATATTATTTTGCAGGAATATCTAGCAGGATATGCCCTACATATCATGATCCAGGGACGCGCTTTTACAAATATGGCAAGAGCTGAATTGAAGATGAACGTTGTGCCGGATATGGAAACATGGCTTGATCTAAGGGCAGCAATTTAGGCTAGATTATCTTTATTTCTAAAGGGGTAATGAGCTGATTAGTGGTCTATCTACCTAAAATAAGTTACCTACACATGTATAAATACCCATCTTCCTCATTCGGAAGAACACACACAACATACGACACAACTCTCAACACTTAGACACTCAGTGATCCTTGTACTCAGCTCATTATCATCCGAAGTTGTAACTACATTTTTATTATATTGAAGTTGGTGATCGGTAGTTGCCATCACCCGAGGTTTTTTATGCCGGAGATCATACATTGATCAAGGGCTTTTTCCTCGTATAAATCATTGTGTCTTTGCATATTCATCACAGAAGTGATCCTTTACTTTTATAGCTAACCAAGCATCATACCCCGTTTACATAAAGTTTGGTTACATTATCCTTGTGTGATTTTTGACCAAAACAATATCCATACCCCATCTCATAAATGGCCAAGAGGAGGATATAGGATGCAAAAATTCAGCTGGTTGATGAAGGATATTGCTGTTAGGGGAGGATTTCCTAATGACCTGTGATCCTCATGTGTTATCCTGTTTAGTGATCCTTACTTCTGTGACAGATAGTGATCCTTAGAAGTGTTTCAGGATCAGGATCATGGATCATCCTAAGGATCCTTATACTAACGATTGTTCACTTTGAATTCGGTATTGTTTTGCAGGAGTAACAGCTTGGACTTAGTCTTGGCAACGTCCCTGAAGAATATTCCACGGTTATTCCGCACGTGCTTGACTGAAAATGGACGTTATGGAGTCGTGGGAAGGCTTGCATGAATTGCGGGATGTTAGTTAGCATAGTTAACTTCTATTTTTAAAGGGGTAGCGAGCTAGTTTTTAGAACACTTGGCTAATTTTGGCTACACACACTCGTACAACTGCACTCAACAGCTTACGGCAAAACACTTAGCAATTTTCACACATTTCTACACGATACACTTTAGTGATCCTTGTACCTAGCTCGCTATCATCCAAAGTTGTAAAGATTTATTTTTTAATTTGATTTGGTGATCGGTAGTTTCCATCACCCGATGTTTTTTATGCCGGAGATCATTCATTGATCAAGGGCTTTTTCCTCGTATAAATCATTGTGTCACTTGTGCAATACATTTCTAAGTGATCCTCATTGTTGTTTACCAATTCAAGCATCATACCCCGTAACAAAGAGTTTGGTTGCATTATCCTTGTCTAATTTTCGACCAAAACAGTTTGGCGCCCACCGTGGGGCAATTGGTGCTTCATTCATAAAGATTCTCATTCTCGTGATCATTTTGGTTCATTGCATCCAAGCAGATGGCTTCATCATCAAAGAATACTTCTACTGCGATGTCTGCGGTCAATTCATCACAGGGCATTCCACCTTTGCCTCCACCACCTTCTGGACCTCAGAAAAATGCTGAGAAGAAACCAACTCCCATTTTCTCAAAACCTCCAACTTCTTCTGCTTCTTATACTCCTTCTACTAGTGACATGTTTACTCTGATTTTGCAGATGAAGGAGCATATACAGCAGCAGGATAAGACCAACGAAAGGATTCTTAAAGAAATCGGAGACCTCAAGAAACAAAGGAGATCGGCAGAAGATCATTCCCCACTGATGCCCAGATCTTTGAATTTCGATACTCCGGTTGTATCTTCTCAGCCTCCAGTGGTTCCAGATGTTCAATATGTGGGAGGACCAAAAGGAGTGCACTACGGATCATCAGCAATGACTCAAGCATCAGGTTCATACTTCCAGCCAGCAGGATCCCATCCTCAGCATATAGGATCCTTCACAAGCTCAGGAGGATACCCAGGAGCGCAACAGATTCAAGGGTTCTGGCCATTCCAAGGATCCTCCCAGGTTCAAGGATCCTCCTATGTCCCAGGATCCTCACAGGTTCAAGGATCCTCCCAGGTTCAAGGATCCTCCTATGTCCCAGGATCCTCGCAGGTTCAAGGATCCTCTTATGTTCCAGGATCTTCTCAGTTTCATGGATCCTTAAGGAGTTTGCAATTGGGGAGTTCAGATATCCATCAGGGAGATTTTATTCCAATGCAAACCATTGCTTCTACTGGTCCCTCAATCATCCCGGAGTCTCAACAATATGGATTCACATCCACCCTTCCTAATTTGAACCCAGTGGGATGTAACACTTTCAATAATTCTTATACCACTAACCATGGTCTCATGCAGGATACAGGTATCAATCATGCCATGACCAGAGAATTGCAAAAGTTAAAGGATATGATATCAAGTGTCCCAGGAGTGGTCAGGCCTATCCCGGAGATTGCAGATGGGAGCCATAAGATATCTCGTTTTGCACCACCAGTCTGTGATGCTGAGATACCCAAGAGGTTCCACGTGCCAACCATGAAGTTGTATGATGGTTCAACAGATCCTGAAGAACACATAGCACAATACAGGGAAAGGATGGAAATCAATCCCATCCCAGAAAGGTTAAAGGAAGCATGCTTGTGCAAGGGATTTGGATCCACTCTTACTGGATCAGCTCTTAAATGGCTGCTAAGTCTTCCCCCTTACTCTATTACCTCATTTGCTAATCTAGTTAACCTATTTAATAATCAGTTTTCTTGTAGTAGAAAATTTGAGCGTTTAACTAGTGATCTGTATAGGATAACCCAGGGTCATAATGAATCATTAAGGGATTATATCACTAAATTTAGTAAAGAATCCTTAGATATTCCTAACCTGGATATAGCTACGGCTGTTGAAGCCTTTAAAATGGGGTTGCTTAGGGATTCATTATTCTATGATGATCTTGTTATGACACCATGCAGGAACCTAGATGAGGTAAGAACCCGGGCACTCAGGTTCATCCGGCTAGAGGATGACAAAAAGGATCCAGGAGAGATTAGCAGGATCCTCAAAGCAAGAGAAACAAGGATCCTCGTTCAAGAACAACAAGTTCAGATCCTATAACAAATCTGATAACCAGAACGTGCATGCTGTTGATCAAGAAGAGGATGATGAGGATTATCCTCCAATTTCTGAATATTGTTTTTCTGTTGATAACAATGAGTTAATCCTTGCAATGCAGAATCTAGGTGATAAAGCTAGATGGCCCAGGAAAAATGACAGACCAGCTGCAACTAAAGATAAGTCAAAGTGGTGTGCATATCATGAAGACTTTGGGCATCTCACAGAAGAATGCATTGCACTGAGAAAAGAAATTGGATACTTGTTGAGCAAGGGGCACTTGAAAGAATTATTGGGGAGAAAGAAGTCAAGGACTCAGGATCCTGAAAGGATCCCAGAGAAAGCTCCTGCCCCTCCAGCGGATGCACAAGTTATAAACTTTATTTCTGGAGGATCAGACATTTGTGGAACATCCTTCTCAGCAGCTAAAAGGCATGCAAAGGAAACCAAGATGGATAATGGAGATAGACCCATCCGAACATCCAGTGTCTCCGAAGGAAAAGTCATAACTTTTGATGAGGATGATCGTGTTGACATTCAGGATCCTCATCACGATGGTTTGGTTATTACTCTTTTTATTTCTAACCATTTTGTCCGCAGGATCCTTATAGACGGAGGAAGCTCTATGAACATTATCCAGCTTGATGTTCTAAAGAAGATGGGTATCCCCGAGTCCGATATCATACCAAGATCCTCTGTGCTCGTGGGATTCAGTGGCGAGACTAAGAATACTCTGGGGGACATCAAACTCCCAATTTATGTTGAAGGACTACAAAATTATCAAAAATTTTGTGTTATTGACTGTTTATCTTGTTGCAATGTTATCCTTGGCAGGCCTTGGATACATGATATGAAGGCAGTCCTATCCACCTATCATCAATGTGTGAAGCTTCCTAGTCCTTGGGGGATCGTGAAGATTGATAGCGATCAACAGGAGGCTAAGAACTGCTACACCTCGTCAATGAAACCAGCTTCAAAGTCAATGGCACAATAGCAATCAAAGTATCCTCCAAGGGATGTCTTGGAGGCAAGAGAGCTGGATGTAGTAGAAATCCTCATGGATCCTGGTGATCCTGAATCCAAAATTTATATAGGATCAGGGATCCTTGGCGAAATGAAAGAAGACCTCATATCCTTCCTCAAAAGGAGGAAAACCACCTTTGCATGGAAACACGAAGACATGACAGGTATATCTAAAGATATAATCACTCACAAACTTGGCATTGACAGGTCATTCAAACCAATCCATCAAAAGAGGAGGAAGTTTGCACCAGGAAGAAATGCCATTATCCAGGAAGAGGTAGAGAAATTACTCCGAGTAGGTATGATTAGAGAGGTCAAGTATCCAAGATGGCTGGCCAATGTGGTTGTTGTTCAAAAGAAAAACGAAAAGTGGAGGGCATGTGTCGATTTTACTGATTTAAATAAGGCATGTCCCAAGGATCCTTTCCCATTACCCCACATTGACTCCATGGTGGATGCAATGGCGGGTCATGAACTCTTAACTTTTATGGATGCTTCATCTGGATTTCAGCAAATTCAGATGGAACCATCTGATCAAGAGGATACAGCCTTTATGACTCCCACTGGTATATACTGTTATATTGCTATGCCATTTGGACTAAGGAATGCAGGTGCAACTTATCAAAGGCTGGTGAATATGATGTTCAAGGATCAGATTGGACAAACTATGGAGGTTTACATAGACGATATGGTGGTAAAATCCAAAAAGGCTGAGGATCACCTAAGGGACTTGGAGGAAGCATTCGATATCCTTGACAAATATAACATGAAACTTAATCCTTCAAAATGTCACTTTGGTGTTAAAGCAGGTAAATTCTTAGGATATATGGTGACAAAGAGAAGCATTGAAGCCAGTCCAGAACAAATCAAAGCTATAGTGAACATGTTGGTGCACTTGTGTCTGTACTTTGTCTGTATTCAGTCACGATGTAAACGATGTCCTTAGTAGTCATGTAAGTTTGACCAAGTCAACCGTCCTCCTGGTTTGACTTGGCAAAACAGTTTGTATATGGTTGTCTATGTCGAAGGATAAGGCATCGAAGGATAGTGTAAATCCTTCGATGACCACGAAAGATATGCTTCGATGGAAACTAATAGACCTCGAAGGATACACCATCCTTCGAGGTGCCGGTGAATCCTTCGATGGCTTTGACATCGATAGATGATCTTTCGACCATCTATCGGATCCTTCGGTCAAGACAACCTATGCTGGGTATATATATACCCATGCAATGTGTGTTCATTAGAGGGAGACACAAGTGACAGAAAGATACACTCGAGAGATTGAGAGCATTCTGTCCAGGAACACACACACACTAGAGGGTTTGCAAAACTGATTTGTAAACATTGTGCTTATAACCGGAACCTTTCATTCGCATTAATACAAGTGGTGTTAATCGGTGAATCTTTGTGTGTTTGTGTTTGTGCTTGTTTCATCCCGGTTTGCTCACTAGCTTGGATTCCGCACTTGCTAGTATGTTAGTATAACAAGGTTAAGGTTGAATCTCATCCTCCGAGAGGGACCTACAAGTGGTATCAGAGCTAAGGCTCTTTACCTTGTTTAAAACCGGGTTTGTTAAAGTTCTTGGTGTGTTTGGACACTTGGTTTAGATCCCGTTTTTAGTGTTTTTCTTGGATTTCTTGTCATAAAAACGTGTTCTAAACCAACCGGGTGTGTTAAAAAGCGGTTGGGTAACTTAAAACTTGTTTTTAAGGAACTTGGTGATTTCCGGTCAAATTCCGGTCATACTTCCGGTGACCGGTTTCTGGATAAGGTTGTCCATTTTGGGTAATATGTTATTTGAAAATCTGAGTTGGTAGAGAAAGTACAATCTGACCATCCCTTTTGCCGAAAGTTGACCTTACCTACCCATCACCTTTTCACCAACCTATCACATCAGTGTCAGTGTGTCAGAAGCATTCAAAGGATATCCTTCGACATCGAAAGACCATCTTTCGATCAAGGAAGCTTCGATAGATATACATCTTTCGACTCATCCTTCGAAGTCAGAATCTTATCCTTCGATCCAGGAATCTATTCGAAGGATATTCATTCGAAAGATAAGGACCTATATTCGAAAGATAAGGATCTTTCAAATTGTGAATCTTTCGAAATTGTGAATCTTTCGAAACCATTGTTCGAAACTCAACAGTGATCTTTCGAACACTGTTGATCCTTCGAACAAGTGTTGATCTTTCGAACAAGCAGTTATCCTTCGAAGCCTAGTCTGCTTGGATTTAACAAGTTTGTGTTTTTCAGCTTGTCTTTCGATCAGGGATCTTTCGGGTGGTTGTCATCTTTCGAGATATTCATATAGAATTCATTTTTCTTATCAAACATAAAAGATGACTCCAAGTTGGTGGGGAACTCCGGCTCCAGATAGTGGAAAGTACACATGTACAAGCTTATCTCCATCATGGGCCGATTCTCCCACACCACCTCAAATTACTGCAGAAATGTGGGCATCTGTCACAAATCAGAAGCAAAGTGAACCGAAAATGACAATTACAACAGATTGGTTTGGCAATCCAATACAAGTTCCTGTAAAGCCAGCTCCAACCACAGACTTGTATGGAAATCCATTACCCCCAGTTGGTTTACAGCACCACCGTTCTACTGTAGAACCGTCATCTCTTGATCCAAAGAACAGTAGTCAGACAAAATCGGCATTGTATGCTAAAATTGTCAAAGATGCAAGCAATGGTGAATCCCCGGGAAATGATGACAGTTCTGAACATGACAGAAGTTCAGATGAAGATGTTTCAACTTCAGTTGAGGGTGATACAACTTCAAGTTCAAGTTCAAGCAAGGATGGATCTGGATGTGAATCATCAAGGGAGGTTATTAATTCTGATGCAGAAAGGCCAACACCTGAGAGTGATTCCAGTCAGGTATGTGTCGATAAACCCACTGCTGTAGATTGTGATAATTGTGCTAGATTAAGAGTTAAGTGTGCTGATCTAGAAGCAAACATGTCTGAGTTGCAAGGCAAACATGATGCTTTACAAGCTAATTTGTTTGACTTGCAAGACAAACATGTTTCATTGGATGCCAAGTGGTGTGAATTGCAAAGCAAACACGAAGCTTTGCAAGAGAAATATGATGTGACATTTATCCACAACCAGAAGTTGACCGTGGATCTTTCAAAATGCACTGAAGCCAACATGTTTTATGAGAACCATGAAAAAGAGTTTAAGTCGGTAATTGAGAACTTGAAGAAAGATAAAACCGAATTAACAAAAATGGTTTCCAGAAAACAAACTGACATAAATTTGTATATATCTCGCCTTGAGACTATGCAATTAGAGATGGCTTGTGTGAAAACCGAAAGTAAGGCGATCCAACTCAAGCTAGACAGTTATTTGAGCTCTAGCTATGTGTTGGATCACATCATTGACGTTCAGAAAGAAAAACGGGATGTCACATGCATAGGCTACAAGAAATGTCCACCACTAGTGAGACACAATTATGATGCATTGCCTGACGAGGAAGATAGAGTGTTCTTTGAACCATCTGTTCCTCTAGATGTAAAGGAGTTTGCAACAGGACTCGGATATAAGAAAGATGTGTCATCCAATTCAGATGTATCAGCAGATACATGTGTGTCTTCTGCTGAACTGAATCAGGATCCTCCAGTCATTACTGAGGATACTGATTCTTCTGATGATGAATCTGATGATGCTGTCCCAGCAAAGTCTGATGCGGTAGTCAAAGATGGGGACATACCTCTCGAGAATTACATTCTATGTGATCCTCCTGCAAAACCCGCTAAGACTGTTGCAATCGAGTGCTCGTCTGCACAAGAGTCGGAGGGTGTGAACTTGCTGTACACTCTTGTTGGTGATGATAAAATTTATTCAGACAAAGATTTTCCGATTAAGAATGTTAATCAATCATTAATCAGTGAAGTCTTTCAAAATTCGACAAGTAAGTTTTTGGGAAAGACAGGATCACGTGTTACAGTTACACAGTGTCCTCCTATTCCAAAGGCTGAAATTCGAAAACAATATGGCAATCAGAAATTACCAACAGAGAAGAGGCAGCCAAATCATACCAAACCTAAAGGAAAAGCACCGACTCAGGGTCAGAAGAAACAGACCCAAAAGAAAAACATGAATGTGAACTTTGTGAAATCTAAGGGAACGGACAAAATCGAAACTTTTGAGAACAAATCTAACTTAGATTTTGTTAAACAAGCAACAGTGTTGAAAAGAAATGATCCAAACTGTTCAAAACCTAGTACCTCAGGATCACAAAGTTCATCATCGTCGGCAAGACGATCACATGATGCTTCGGGGATTGTTGAACGAAGATATTGTTTTGAATGTGGTACAATTGGACATATAATTCGAAATTGTCCATATCTTCATAAGTTGAAAGCAAAGGTTGATGATCCCCGTGAACAAAATCATGCCGCCCAAGAGAATAGAAAAGGCAAACAGGGCGAAAACAAGAAAAAGGATCGGAAGATAAACTTCGTGAAATCAAGAGGGACTGATAAAATTGATACTTTCAAAAACAAATCCAACAAGGATTCTGTTAAACAAAGTAAAATTTTGAAAAGAAACAGTCAAAACAACTATACACAACAAACAAACGGTTGTGATGTAGGACCAAGTACCTCAAGATCACGAAGTTCATCATCCAGCTATTGCAGTTATGATACTCCGAGGTTTGTTGAGCGGAGATCATGCTTTGAGTGCTGTGAGTATGGACACATCATTAAGAATTGTCCATATCTCACCAAGGGAAAGTCAAAAGTTGATGCCCCCCATGGTAATAATTACCATAAACGATCTGTTTCACCAAAACAGGACCCTCGTTTTGTTAAACAACGAGAAAAGAAACAGAAAAAGAAACAAAGAAAAGAAGTTGAAAAAGTTTTAAAATCGGAGGTCATCCAAACAAAATATGTTAAATCGGATGTTAAACATGAAAAACAGAAACAAATTTGGATACCAAAACCGGTAACTATTTCAGGGGGAGCTGCATCAATTCCGAATCATCGGGAAATGGATGTTACAATTCTCGATGATGACGGACGACCCAAGTCTGTGAAGGCTTGGGTCCCCCTCTCCAACTAATCTCTGAATGAGTGTGCAGGATGTTCCAGGAGGAACTATTGATAGTCTTAGGATTGTTGATAGTGGAGCGTCCATGCACAAGATTGGTGACATAAGGCTCCGAAATATTGTTATATCTAGGAGAATGTTGTTGTCATTGATGGAGAGGAAGGAAAAAGAAAAGAAGACAAAAATGTCTGATGAAAGAATGTGGCTGAATGAAGTTGCAAAATTCGACCAAATGAAGAACGTGACAAAATTTGGTTGTTATGGTTTTTGATCGGGTCCTCAGGAAAGATTCCAATGAAATGTACGCACCTGCACAACGTCTGAAGTTCAAAATCAACAAAATGGACGTGTAGTGTACATTTCTTCGTGGTGTGATTGAAGAAAATGTGTGACTTGGCGTGGATTGAACATCCGCACACTAATTCTGAAAGAGAAAGACAAAGACCTTCGCTGGTGGAATATGGAAGACCAGCCGGACCCGGAGTTTTATGATCTTGTTGCTGTCAAGAGATTTCTCAGTAGCTGCAAATTTGACTTTGAAGTCCACACCGGGTGGATATCCAATTTGGGAGAGCACTCAGATTCCTTGCAATGCATGAAACAGTTGCAGGATACGGTTTTGAATTTCTAATCTCTCCTATGCTTGTCGATATTTAAGCTGCTTTATGAATTATTATCATCTCATACAGCACTCTTTGACCTAACACATTGATCTCGAATATCACCTTACACGTGATTGTTTCACTATGAAACTCGTCAATGTTGTCATGGTCCGCACCGCTTACCGACGTGCCAACTGATTTTTCCAAAATTCGATAAATCTTTTCTGATAAAAACTTAATTTTGGTAAACGGCATTAAGGTCAAGCAAGAGTAAACCAACATCGGAAAATCATTTTTGTAAATATCTTTGTGTTTTAAATTTGTCGTAGTTTATTGATTTTAGGGGGAGTAAATCCAAAATCTAAAAATCCAAAAATATCGAAAAATTTCAAAAACACAAAAACAATAGAAAAGCAAAAATGAGTTTCCTGGCGAGCAAAAGAGAAAATGATAGTACATCAGTGGTCTATCCAAACCTCTTTAAACCTTAAATGAAAAACGATAAGCAACTCTATATAAGATGTATCGGTAGGCTCACAATCATTTTAAAGTGTGCAGGGTGATATAAATCTTAAATCGACTGAAGACCAGGTGGGAACCATTCATTGGCATATGGTCTTAGTACCGAAATATCGTTTGATAGATTGCCGAGGTTCTGAGATATTCGGTCTTTATGCTGCTTATCATCTGGGTATCATGGTTGTATCTTTTACCGAAAAATAACGGGGACGCAAGTCTAGATCTTCCATGATACTATACATACGTGTACATATTACATATTGCATTCGACCTCAATAAGTGATAAACAATCACATGTCCATATCAAATAAGTGATAATATATCACATTTATCCGGGAGTCAAGTTCGTCTCTCTGCTGTACGAAAGTACTGACCTGTTCACGGACTTGCTCCTGTGCCCTCATGCATATAAAAATCAAGTTCCTCATCAATAAGTGATTATATCACATAGGGCTTGTTTTCAAATCAAAATAAGTGAGAATCTCACATCATATACGGTCAAACAGATGATAATCGGTATACTCACCGGTAAGATGAACTCTCGTGCATACCTTGATACAGGAATGTGTCGTGATGTGGATGAACACCGGTCGGTAAGTATAAATCATACCTTAACGTATCTCCTCGCCATGATTACATCTGATAAGTTGAGCTTAAGTGGACAACAATACCGATAATTGTTATAGGATGCTTATCTTAATGTTAACTAACTGAACAACAGGAGCGTTTGGCATGACCGTACACTGATATGATTCTCTTACCCTCGAAACTCGCAAAAAGAATCTCTGTATATATTTATTTACTGCTTTCAGTCTTTACATTTGAAAAATTCAAAAATACCAAAAAGATTTTATTTCTGCTTTATTTTCGATCGTACGATGTTGGAACTCGAGTCTTCGTTACCTGAAACCTGAACGAAAACCGAATTGACT
Organism: Helianthus annuus; assembly: GCF_002127325.2. Lineage (NCBI taxonomy): Eukaryota > Viridiplantae > Streptophyta > Magnoliopsida > Asterales > Asteraceae > Helianthus > Helianthus annuus. Next base: position 111,286,147 of record NC_035447.2, read on the forward strand.
AAATCTTCATAAACGGTCGAAATTTGCATGTTTTGAAAGTTAAAGACTAAAATTGACAAATTTATTAAACTTTCAACCTGTCGGACGGTGTTTGATTGTGACATGGTCATTCGCGTGTTATTTGTTTATGTTAACTATATTCCAAGCAGTTGTTCTCATTACGCGTTTAGATTTCTTGCATGTGCAGATTCTAAAGGCTAGGAGAACATGGTCGATGACAAGCTTCGGATTGAAGACATGACGTGAAGGCACTCAAATGATGAAGATGATCGAGTTGCCACTGGCCATCATCAACACCACAAGGATCTTAAGCATTGAAGATCAAGTCATTCACGAGCATAACTCAAGGGGGAGCTTATGTTAAGGGGGAGTTTGTCAACACACTTCCTACATGATACGGGTAGTTTGTTGATACACTCTCTACTTTCAAGACGTGAAGACTTTAAAGATCCTCCGACATTGAAGACTTGAAAGGACATCAGAGTCTTGAAGACATGAAGATCAAAGATGATCAAGATCGAGACAAATCTGCAAACATCGAAGATCGAGACAAAGCTACAGCGAAGGGGGAGTTTGTTGGTGCACTTGTGTCTGTACTTTGTCTGTATTCAGTCACGATGCAAACGATGTCCTTAGTAGTCATGTAAGTTTGACCAAGTCAACCGTCCTCCTGGTTTGACTTGGCAAAACAGTTTGTATATGGTTGTCTATGTCGAAGGATAAGGCATCGAAGGATAGTGTAAATCCTTCGATGACCACGAAAGATATGCTTCGATGGAAACTAATAGACCTCGAAGGATACACCATCCTTCGAGGTGCCGGTGAATCCTTCGATGGCTTTGACATCGATAGATGATCCTTCGACCATCTATCGGATCCTTCGGTCAAGACAACCTATGCGGGGTATATATATACCCATGCAATGTGTGTTCATTAGAGGGAGACACAAGTGACAGAAAGATACACTCGAGAGATTGAGAGCATTCTGTCCAGGAACACACACACACTAGAGGGTTTGCAAAACTGATTTGTAAACATTGTGCTTGTAACCGGAACCTTTCATTCGCATTAATACAAGTGGTGTTAATCGGTGAATCTTTGTGTGTTTGTGTTTGTGCTTGTTTCATCCCGGTTTGCTCACTAGCTTGGATTCCGCACTTGCTAGTGTGTTAGTATAACAAGGTTAAGGTTGAATCTCATCCTCCGAGAGGGACCTACAGAACATCAAATCTCCTGCCAATGCTAAGGATGTCTAGAGGCTAACAGGCAGGATTGCAGCTTTGAGCAGATTCATATCGAAATCCTCAGAAAAGTGCAAGGAATTCTATGATATCCTGAGGAAAAACAAGAAATTTGAGTGGACTGAGAAGCATGAAAGTGCCCTAAGAGCTCTTAAGGATTACCTATCATCGGCTCCTGCCTTGATGAAACCGGAAAAAGGAGATGTGTTATCCTTATATCTTGCGGTATCCTCAAAAGCAACAAGTGCCGTCCTTGTTAAGGATCACGAAGGTACACAACATCCTGTCTATTATGTAAGTAAGAGTTTACTTGATGCTGAATCCAGGTATTCACACCTAGAAAAACTTATCCTTGCATTAATTATGGCATCAACTAAATTAAGACATTATTTTGAAACTCATGCCATTATTGTTAAAACTAATTTTCCAGTTAAGAATGTACTCAAGAAACCTGAAATGTTAGGAAGGATGGCTAAGTGGGCAGTGAAGCTCAGTGCATATGACATAAGATATGAGCCCAGGACAACCATTAAATCCCAAGCATTAGCTGACTTTGTGGCAGATTTCAGTAGTGATTTGCAAAAGGAAGCTGAATTAGAAGTCCAGCAGCTAGAAGAGACCAAGGATCCTTGGATACTCTATACTGATGGATCCTCAAATGTCAAAGGCACAGGGCTTGGAATACTACTAAAATCGCCACAGGGGGACATAATACCCCACTCTATAGCTTGTGAGTTCCAAACTACTAACAATGAGGCTGAATATGAAGCCTTGATAGTTGGTTTGCAAATTGCTAAGCATATGAGGATCATGTATCTTGAGGTACATGTAGATTCATTATTAATCACTAATCACTTTAATGGATCCTATGCTGTTAAAGGTGAAAAGCTAACCAAATATTTGGAGATAGTCAAAGAATTGGCACTCTCTTTTGTTTCCTTTAGTTTGACACAGGTACCAAGGGAAGAAAATACAGAAGCTGATGCATTGGCTAATTTAGGATCATCCTTGAAGATCCCGAAGGATATAAGTATCCCCATTATCCATATCCTGGCTCCTGCTATCGAGGATCATGTGGCTATGGAAATAGGAGAGGATTCTGCAATTATCCCTAGTGAGGATACTCAATCTCATTCAGGATCATGGATCCTCCCAATCATGAGATACTTACAACATGGAGAGATTCCAACAGGAGAAAACCCTAGGGCTTTCAAAATTAAGGTATCTCAATTCACAATTTTAAATAATATGTTGTATAAGCGATCTCTTGCAGGACCATATTTAAGATGCATCGAGGATCCTGAAATCCAAGAAGTTTTAAAAGACTTCCATGAAGGAGATAGTGGAAACCACACTGGGGGCAGGGCATTATTCTCAAGGATCCTGAGGACTGGATACTATTGGCCAACTATGAAGAAAGATGCTGTGGAGTATGCTAAGAAGTGTGATCCTTGTCAGAGACACAACAATATCCTTCACCAACCAGCTGAATTTTTGCATCCTATATCCTCCTCTTGGCCATTTATGAGATGGGGTATGGATATAGTTGGTAAGCTCCCTAAGGCACCTGGTGGAAAAGTGTTCATGCTTGCTATGACTGATTACTTCTCCAAGTGGATAGAGGCTGAAGCTTTTGCCCAAGTCAGAGAAAAGGAAGTTATATTCTTCATTAAAAGAAATATTATAACTAGATTTGGTATTCCTTCTGAAATTATATGTGATAATGGTTCCCAATTTATTTGGGGCAGAACTACTAACTTTTGTGACAGTTGGGGGATTAAGATGATAACATCAACACCAGTCCACCCACAAGCTAATGGTCAGGCAGAATCATCCAATAAGATCATCATCAATAATTTGAAGAAGAAGCTTGGATCCAAGAAAGGGAAATGGGCAGAAGAGTTACCTTATGTGCTTTGGGCTGATAGGACAACCCCCAAGAATGCTACAGGCCAGACTCCATTCTCTTTGGTATTTGGGGCAGAATCAGTGATCCTTACAGAAATGGTGGTCCCAACTGCTAGAACAAGTATTCGTGATCCTGAGGAAAATGATGAAAACTTGGTTCAAGACCTAGATACTATAGAAGAAATAAGGGATCTGGCTAGGATAAGGATGGCCAGTTATCAACAACGAATGGCTGGTGCTTACAACAAAAATGTTCGGATCAGAAAATTCCAAGTTGGTGATATGGTACTAAGGAAAGCATTTCAGAATACCACCAATCCTGCTGATGGAAAGTTGGCTCCAAAGTGGGAAGGCCGTTATTTGATCGAAGCTAAGGCAGGAAAGGGGGCATATCGATTGCTAACAATGGAAGGTGATTTACTACCAAGAGCCTGGAATGCTGTCCACTTGAAGAAATTGTTTTGGTCAAAAATCACACAAGGATAATGCAACCAAACTTTATGTAATCGGGGAATGATGCTTGGTATGATGAACAAAGTGAAGGATCACTCAAATGTAAAATGCACAAGTGACACAAGGATTTATACGAGGAAAAAGCCCTTGATCAATGAATGATCTCCGGCATAAAAAACCTCAGGTGATGGAAACTACCGATCACCAAACTTCAATATAACAAATACTGGTTACAACTTCGGATGGTAACGAGCTAGGTACAAAGATCACTATAGTGTCGTATGCTAAAGCGTGTGAGAAATGTGTGTCCTCTTGCGAATGTTCAAGAGTACCATTTATACATGTGTGTGTGTGGTTCTATTTTAGGCAAATCACCTAACTACTAGCTCGTTACCCCTTTAGAAAATAGAAGTAAATTTAGCCTAAATAATCGCCCTTAAATTGTGCTGAGTTTCCATATTCTCCATAACGTCCATCTTTGATTATGCGTGTGCGAGATTAGTGTGACAGATTCCTTGTTTACGTTGCTAAGACCAGATCCAACTCGTAATTCCTGCAAGATAACATTAAATCCAAAGAGAACAGTTGTTAGTGTGAGGATCCTTAGGATGATCCGTGATCCTGATCCTGGAGCTCCTCTGAGGATCACTATCTGTCAAAGAAACAAGGATCACTTGTTAGGATCACATGTTAGGATCACAGGTCATAAAAATCCAGCCCTAACAATTGCCCCCAAAATATAAGGAGTATTTATGTAATATAAACGAGTTATATTCTACTGAATCTTATCTATAACTAACTCAACGGATATATAGCCGTTAAGGTGGAACTATCCGTTGCGGTCTGACGTCATGGAGGTGACAGCCCTGCACAATCATGATTATAAATAGAAATAGGGATAGGATCGAATGCATTTAAATTCAAAGCAACTCCCTTTATAACCGTATTCAGAAGATCAACCAGGTATTCTCCTTTTCATCTTCTTCTCTCTTGCTCTGTTTTTCTTCTTCTTCTATTCTTCTGTAAAAGATGTTGCTCCAGAACTCCCCCTGCAAGGATCTGATGTGTGTAAAATGCAACATATAAATCACATCAATTAAGGCATAAAACTAACCCTTTTTAAGTACTAATGTTGGAAAAAGAGTGTTTTTGTCTTCCTTTTGTATTTTCAGGATGAAATGAGCTCAAAATCACAAAAGAAGCAAAAAGACAACTAATTCTAGCATAAATACAAGAAAAGGAACAAAAGTAGACTGCCCGGACCCTCAACGGCACCTCCCAAGGCAAAGAAGAGAAAACAGAGACTGAACACGCCCCGTGTCCAGCGAACACGGGGGGCGTGCCCAGGAAGCAGCAGAAAAGACAAACCAGTAGAAGCTTCCATTGCCCACCACGGGGCCGTGTCCAGCGGGCACGGGGGCGTGGTGAAAGTACAGCAGGCGCATTAATTGTAATTGCGAATTACAATTAATGAATAGAGAGAATGTCAGACGGGCACGGGGGCGTGTCCAGCGGACACGGGGCCGTGCCCAGCCTTCTGTTCAGCCTATAAATAGGGGTGCTTGGCTTCATTCCATTTCATCCCTTGGCACACCACCTCTCTCACACTTCATCCACCACCCACCACCACCATAACACCATCATCCATTGTCCATCGTAGAGTGTGTGAGTCGTCTCGGGATCCAAGATTGATAGTAAGAGTTCTTGACAATCAAGGCCATGTTTGCCTAAGTCTCTTACATCACTTGGTGAAGACAAGTGTTTAGTATAATACTTTTTATTTTTAATCTTTTGCACTTTTTATTTGGTTTTGTATTAATGACTTTAATAACTAGTTACTTATGTTGAAGGTGATCTTTCCTTATCGTTTGTCCGTGGTGTCTTGGCGTTATTTTACTGTCTATATAAAATAAAAGATTTTCACCATTCATATCTCCACGGTCTATATGGAGGTATGTTGGCTACCTGGTCGGGGGTTAAGGGAACGGTTTGGTAAGGGTCTTGCCCTTGTTCAGCGTTTAGAGGTCCTGCTTGGGACCTGGGTCAAATTTAGTAGGATCTCCTTCAATACCCATAGGTATTGGATGGCGGGGATCCAAACTCTTTGACCCCCTCATAAGTTAACTACTATTAATACTATAACCCGGCTATTTAGGACTGTATCCCTGCTGACTCAGACTACTTAGCCGAGGGTAACGTCACCGCCGAAAGCGGGGCCTACCACAATTTGTATTAATAACTTAATTCATTATCTTTCAATAATCCGACCCTTTAGGATTGTATCCTTGCTGACTCAAACTACTGGGTTGAGGGTAACGTTGCCTTCAAAAGAGGGGCCTACTACAATAACTAAGATAATCTCTTAAACAAGTGCAAAAGTGCGAAAATAATCAAAGGTTATGCTAATACACGTGTCGGATCCAAGTGGTTCATCTTGTCTATCTATTTTTATTTTATTTTATTTTATTTTTCAGCATTTAGTTAGTTTTTATTTTTCTTAGTTTAAAACATTTTTCTCACTTTTTGATTTGATTAGACGTTGAGGATAAACCGGTATTAAAAGCTCTTGTGTCCTTGGACGACCTCGGTATCTTACCAACACTATACTACGTCCACGATGGGTGCACTTGCCCATATGTGTGTTTAGTGTTAGTGAATATCGTGTTTTATAAATTTAAAACTTTGCTAAAAGTGTAAAAGGGGGCTTAAATATACATCAAAAATATATACACACCGACACATATCAAGTTTTTGGCGCCGTTGCCGGGGACACAAGGATTTTAAGAAAGTTAGGAATCAACGGCCTAATCATATTTTTATTTTTCTTTAATTTTTTAGGATTTTTTCTTAAATTTTCAGCTTCTGCAGAGCTCAGCACGGGGCCGTGCCTGGTCGGACACGGGCCGTGCCCAGCATCGTTACTGGCAGTTTTTGTTTTCCAAGTTACAGAAGGCTGACCACGGGGCCGTGCCGGTGCAACACGGGGCCGTGTCCAACTTCCAGTAACTGGGATCTGGAAAACAATCATTGAAATTCCGACCACGGGCCGTGTTCACTCAACACGGGGCCGTGGTGAACCTTCTGACCAACATTCTTTTCTGTTTTTAATGCAGGACTTGGAACCCGACGCCAACCTCACGTAGTGTATGAGCTCCAGTTCCAATAAAGACATAAAAGAACCACTAGAAGAACCCGAACGCTTTCTCAGAAAAAGGTTGAGAGCCAAAAACCAAGAGAAGGTTTCGGGTGATCCACCTCCAATGGCGGACCTACGTACCCTTATGGATTATCTACGACCCACCGTAGGTAATCTAGGCGCCGCTATCAATGCTCCGAATGTCGAAGCCAATAACTTCGAACTTCGGCCACATTTGATACAAATGCTCCAAAACTCCGCAACCTTCCATGGGCTTGCGGACGAGGATCCCCATCTACATATAACTAATTTCTTGGAAATATGTGATACCTTTCGGATCAATGGAGCATCAAACGACGCCATCCGCCTCCGTATGTTTCCCTTCTCACTAAAAGACCGAGCGAAAGCTTGGCTCAACACCCTCCCAGCTGGATCGGTAAACACCTGGGATGAACTAGCCCAAAAATTTCTATATAAGTATTTCCCCCCTTCTAAAACTGCTAAGTTAATGGCTGAAATTAATACATATTCACAAGAGGACGGGGAATCCTTATATGAAACTTGGGAAAGGTTCAAGGAGCTATTACGCAAGTGTCCCCATCACGGCCTCGCAATATGGCAACAAGTATCCACTTTCTATAATGGATTGTTGCCACACACTAGGCAGACACTTGATTCTAGCTCCGGGGGACTTTTAGGTAATCGACGCCCACACGAAATATATAATCAAATTGAGGAAATTGCTCAAACCAATTTTCAATGGCACACCCCCCGGGGAAATAAGTCTATCGCCCCGGGCGCCCATAAGGTCGATGAAAGCACTTCTTTACAAGCCCAAATCGAGGCTCTTTCTTCAAAGATAAAAAAATTGGAAATGACAAAAACAGTCTCGGTTATGGCTTGTGAAGGGTGTGGTGGGTCACATGAAAATTGGAGTTGCATGAAAGAAACAGACGATCAACAAGAAATGGTAAACTACATTGATAATAGACCTAGGCCGTCGGGTCCTCCAACGGGAACTTACAACCAAGGATGGCGAAACCACCCAAACCTTGGTTGGAGGGAACCCGGCAATAGTAGTAACCAACAAACCCAACGAACAAACTTTCAGCAACCAAGAAATGAGTCACAAAATTTCACTCAACAACAAGGTGGACGAGAAAGGCTCGAAGATACTATATCTCGCCTCGTCTCTGACACTGATAAGAAAAACTCGGAAAGATTTCTACAATTAGAATCTAATTTTAGAAATCAACAAGCTAGCATTCAAAACATAGAAAAACAATTAAATCAAATAGCTCAAAACTTTTCCGAGAGACCGCAAGGCGCATTACCTAGCAATACCGAAACAAACCCAAAGGCGCAAGTTCACCTCATCACACTACGAAACCGCACCGTAGGGCCTGCAGAAGTACCACCGCCAACGGAAGAAACAGTACCGACACCTCTGCAGGAGAAGAACTCTCCTCCATCACCAGAGCCGACCAAGGCTCCTCGAGTTCCGTACCCCGGTAGGTTAATTCGTCAAAAGACAAATAAGCAATTCGCAAAGTTCGAAAGTCTGTTAAAACAATTGCACGTCAATATTCCTTTTATCGAAGTCCTAACCCAAATGCCCAAATACTCTAAATTCATGAGGGACTTCCTTACGCATAAGAGGAAAATTGAAAATTTGCAATTAGTTAATTTAGGCGAAGAATGCTCTGCCCTCGTGCTCAATAAATTTCCCCAAAAGAAAATCGATCCCGGAAGCTTCACGATTCCATGCTCAATAGGGGAATCACCCGTTCGCAATGCCTTAGCCGACCTAGGAGCTAGCATTAACCTCATGCCCTCTTCAATGTTCAAAAGGCTTGGCTTGGGAACCACGAGCCCTACAAAAATGAGCATACAACTCGCTGATCGATCCGTCAAATTCCCACAAGGTGTCATCGAGAATGTCTTGATAAGGGTAAGCAAATTCGTTTATCCAGCTGACTTTGTCATACTCGATATGGAGGAAGACACCGAGGTCCCCCTTATACTAGGGAGACCCTTCCTTGCCACAGCACAGGCAATGGTGGATATGAATGACAGGACACTCACCTTGAGGTATGGGGATGATGAAGTGAAATTCAGAGTTGGGAAGAGAATAGAAGATGACGACCCGGTCAATTACATGAAGGTTATTGATTCGAGCTTGGATGCTGCTCTCCGACGGTGTAACATGGGACGCCAAGCATCCCACTCAGAAAACATATAACCTCGCATTGGGTCTAGCCAAGGACCCTTATAAACGTGGCGCACCACGGAGGCATTCCGCGGAACTATCCTTAGTTTAGTTTAATCTTTTAGTTTTATTTTGCAGAATAAAACACACTCATGGTGGTAATGGATGAAAAAAGGAACGAGAGAAATGGACCCATGCACAAAGAACAGAGCAACCCGACACAAATCTCCATCACAGAAGGCTCAACACGGGCCGTGCCCAACCAACACGCCCCCGTGCTGAGCCACCTGCAGGAAAACACCCAGTTTAGGTAACTGGACACGGGCCGTGTTCAGCAGACACGCCCCCGTGTCCAGGCTTCTGTTTCATTCTCTAATTTTTGTTACTGGCACTTGACCACGGGGCCGTGCCCGGTCACCACGGGGCCGTGTCCAGGATGCCAGTAACATAAATCTTTGCTTTTTAACTTACTTTTACACATCCTAATCGACCAAAAACCTTATTTTTGGACACATTGAGGACAATGTGTAATTTAAGTGTGGGGGGATGCTAAAACCTTGAATTTTGCAAATCCTAAACACAAGCCTTACACAAAACTCTATTGGAACCGCTAAACACCCCAAATTTTTTCAAAAACTTTTTCATTTTTTTATTTTTATTTACTTGTCTTAGTTTAAGTTGGGAATAACAAGTTCTAAAAAGGTTATATTTTTACAAGTTTACAACCGATAGCGTCGTGATAACAAAGAACCAACATAAGAAAATTATGAAACGGCATAACAAATCTAGTTAAAAATTCGATTATATATACTTGATCACATTAAAAAACCCATTCCCACAAAAGTGAGTTTTGAGCCTTTATTGAGCATAAAAATATACATAGTTAGACTAAATGCTCATTTTTCGTTTCTTGTGTGAATAGCCGCTTGGTTCTTACAACTCTAGAACTTGCCACGACGATACATTCCCGGTCCTTACCAACTTAAACCCAAGTAAGTAAGTGATGGAGGCATTAGGACTAACCATATTTTTCTTTCTAAACCATTATTTTTCTTTTTTTTTTATCACCTACCCAAAATCCCCCTAGATAGCCCCTTTGAGCCTAAACCTTTCATTTCATTACCCCAAAACCCTTTTTACCCACCAAAAACCATTTTTATTTTTCACCCTTTATTTTAGTAACAAGCTCGGTTCTTCGTAAACTCGCCTTTTTATGTGATGAAAAAAAAAACAACAATGATGAAGTAAAAAACAAACAAAAGCTATATAAAAGCTTGTTTGGAGAAATACTTCAAAATAAAAAGTCGCTAAAGACAAGGTATTTTACGAAAACCGACGCTTTTTACGATTTTTCGCCCTTTTTACTAACCACTAACCCACCCACCCACCTTTAACCCAAGCCTAACCCTTCACCCAAAAGTCCTCTTGATATTTACAAAGGTAAAAAGTTAAAAAGGAGGAGGATTGATTGCTTGGCAAGCCTATGGAAGGCGTAAGTTCCATGCCGCTCTCTAGTGATTCACTAAAAATATACACCTTCGGCCGAGTGTTGAGTGATCCCCCGTGAGGTATGTGAACTTGTATATAAATGGAATTTTAATAAGGCATGCTATGCCCAAATAAGTAATTTATCTTATGAAACGTTCAAAATAAATCATAACGAATAGGATTGTAAATAAATAAAAATAAAACTTACAAAGACCTTGGATTCCCGACACTCTAGGACAAGCTAAAAACTTTCTCTTCTACCTATTCCATTTGGGAGTGTAAGCCACATTTAAAGAGTTTTGCTTGAGGACAAGCAATAGTTCAAGTGTGGGGGTATTTGATGTGTGTAAAATGCAACATATAAATCACATCAATTAAGACATAAAACTAACCCTTTTTAAGTACTAATGTTGGAAAAAGAGTGTTTTTGTCTTCCTTTTGTATTTTCAGGATGAAATGAGCTCAAAATCACAAAAGAAGCAAAAAGACAACTAATTCTAGCATAAATACAAGAAAAGGAACAAAAGTAGACTGCCCGGACCCTCAACGGCACCTCCCAAGGCAAAGAAGAGAACAGAGACTGAACACGCCCCGTGTCCAGCGAACACGGGGGCGTGCCCAGGAAGCAGCAGAAAAGACAAACCAGTAGAAGCTTCCATTGCCCACCACGGGGCCGTGTCCAGCGGGCACGGGGGCGTGGTGAAAGTACAGCAGGCGCATTAATTGTAATTGCGAACTAGAATTAATGAAGAGAGAGAATGTCAGACGGGCACGGGGGCATGTCCAGCGGACACGGGGCCGTGCCCAGCCTTCTGTTCAGCCTATAAATAGGGGTGCTTGGCTTCATTCCATTTCATCCCTTGGCACACCACCTCTCTCACACTTCATCCACCACCCACCACCACCATAACACCATCATCCACCACCATCATCCATTGTCCATCGTAGAGTGTGTGAGTCGTCTCGGGATCCAAGATTGATAGTAAGAGTTCTTGAAAATCAAGGCCATCTTTGCCTAAGTCTCTTACATCACTTGGTGAAGACAAGTGTTTAGTATAATACTTTTTATTTTTAATCTTTTGCACTTTTTATTTGGTTTTGTATTAATGACTTTAATAACTAGTTACTTATGTTGAAGGTGATCTTTCCTTATCGTTTGTCCGTGGTGTCTTGGCGTTATTTTACTGTCTATATAAAATAAAAGATTTTCACCATTCATATCTCCACGGTCTATATGGAGGTATGTTGGCTACCTGGTCGGGGGTTAAGGGAACGGTTTGGTAAGGGTCTTGCCCTTGTTCAGCGTTTAGAGGTCCTGCTTGGGACCTGGGTCAAATTTAGTAGGATCTCCTTCAATACCCATAGGTATTGGATGGCGGGGATCCAAACTCTTTGACCCCCTCATAAGTTAACTACTATTAATACTATAACCCGGCTATTTAGGACTGTATCCCTGCTGACTCAGACTACTTAGCCGAGGGTAACGTCACCGCCGAAAGCGGGGCCTACCACAATTTGCATTAATAACTTAATTCATTATCTTTCAATAATCCGACCCTTTAGGATTGTATCCTTGCTGACTCAAACTACTGGGTTGAGGGTAACGTCGCCTTCAAAAGAGGGGCCTACTACAATAACTAAGATAATCTCTTAAACAAGTGCAAAAGTGCGAAAATAATCAAAGGTTATGCTAATACACGTGTCGGATCCAAGTGATTCATCTTGTCTATCTATTTTTATTTTATTTTATTTTTCAGCATTTAGTTAGTTTTTATTTTTCTTAGTTTAAAACATTTTTCTCACTTTTTGATTTGATTAGACGTTGAGGATAAACCGGTATTAAAAGCTCTTGTGTCCTTGGACGACCTCGGTATCTTACCAACACTACACTACGTCCACGATGGGTGCACTTGCCCATATGTGTGTTTAGTGTTAGTGAATATCGTGTTTTATAAATTAAAAACTTGGCTAAAAGTGTAAAAAGGGGCTTAAATATACATCAAAAATATATACACACCAACACACATCAGGATCCTAAGAAGAACAGCCCCTTGAAGGGTCAAGGGATCATCAAAGATTCCCCCTCCGAGAGGTGTTGCTTCACCGATCCTCAAATCGATAAAATCCGTTGTTGTTTCCCGGCGGAAACCCTTTTCAAGTCTTTTAGTCCTACCGCATTGAGGGATTTTATCTCTGAGACTTGGGTAGCTTTCCCGGTCACTCCTTTCTTGATAGGATATTCGTATCCTTTTCCTCCATTCACCCAATCTTTTTTCTCCCTTACCGGCATCTGCTATATCCAGGCTGTTTTGGTCAAAAATCACACAAGGATAATGCAACCAAACTCTATGTAAACGGGGTATGATGCTTGGGTTATTGAAAAAGTAAAGGATCACTTCAGTATGAAATATGCAAAGACACAATGATTTATACGAGGAAAAAGCCCTTGATCAATGTATGATCTCCGGCATAAAAAACCTCGGGTGATGGCAACTACCGATCACCAAACTTCAATATAAGAAAAATGGTTACAACTTCGGATGATAATGAGCTGAGTACAAGGATCACTATAGTTTCGAGTGTCTAAGCGTGTGAGAATTGTGTTGCGTGTTCTTCCGAATGGGGAAGAGTGTTTATATATACAAGTGTAGGTGACCTATTTTAGGTAAAAAGACTAATAATCAGCTCATTACCCCTTTAGAAATAAAAGCAAATCTAGCCTAAATTATCGCCCTTAAATCATGCCAAGTTTCCATATCCTTCACAACGTCCATCTCCGATTAAGCACATGCTATAGTTGTAAAGACGCGTCCTTTGATTGTGATGCTAAGAGCGGATCCTGCTAGATGTCCTGCAAAACAACATTAAATTTAATGAAAGCAACTGTTAGCACGAGGATCCTATGATGGTCCGTGATCCTGATCCTGAAACTCTGCTGAGGATCACTATCTGCAAAAGAAATAAGGATCACTGGTTAGGATCACATGTAAGGATCATGTATTATAAAAATCCAGCCCTAACAATTGCCCCCAAAATATAAGGAGTGATTTGTAAATAAATGAGTTATATTTTGTTTTGATCTTATCTGCAACGAACGACTCGGATAACTAGCCGTTAATCTCGAACTAGCCGTTGCAACCCTTACGTCACTGAGGTGACATCCCTGCAAATCATGATTATAAATAGGAGATAGGGTTAGGATCAATCTGCATTTAAATTCAAGATATTCTCCCTTTATAATCTCTACCGAAGATCGATCAGGTATTCTTTTCTCTTTCTTCCTTCTCTTGCTCTGTTTTTCTGCTTCCTGTTTTTATTTTGCCAAGAGTATGTTGCTCCGAAATTCCCATCACAAGGATCACAAGAAGAGCAGTCCCATGAAAAGCCAAGGGATCGTCAAAGACTCTCCTACGGAGAGGTGCTGCTTCACTGATGCTCATGTTGATAGGATCCGTCACTGTTTCCCGGCGGATGCTATCTTCAAGTTATTCACTTCCACCGCTCTAAGTGATTTTGTTTCCGACACCTGGGTGGCCTTTCCTGCAACTCCGTTTACCATAGGATATTCGTATCCTTTTCCAGCCTTCACCCAATCCTTCTTTTCCCTGACCGGCATGTCTTATATCCAAGCCATGCCGATGATCTGTAGGGTTCTGTATACCCTTGAGAGGATCATCGAGCAGGAGGGGATTGATTTAGGGATGTCGGAGCTGGCTGAGCTATATGATCTTACCACGTTTGGTTCCTATCGGTACTTGTTGAAACGGAAAGCTGGGGAGGATCACCCTGTTCTTAAGGTCACCAAGAATGATACAAATTGGAAGCGACGATTTTTCTTTGTTAGGAGGGATACCATCCCTAATGGGAAGGATCTGCCCAAGGAGTGGACTACTCATGGTAGGATAGAGGATCCTGGAAGGATCACCATCAGACTTGTTTCTTATGATGAGGATCATTAATGTCTTTCTTTGTCTTTTGTTTTTTCAGCTATATCCGTTGCTCATCTCAAGTTAACCCCTGCTGCAAGAGAGAGAGTCTTAGCTTTCAAAAAGCTTGATCCTGAGACCAGAAGTTTTCAAGTCACCATCCAAGATTCACAAGAAGTATCCTCCGCATCTGCCACAATGTCAAGTAAGTATCCTCATTAAAAAGTAGTTCTATGTAGGATTTTTTTAATTAGTTAAAGTACTTATCTTATTTTGATTGTGTAGGCGCTGGGAAATCTGCTGAGTCTGCCAAGTCTGCCTCCAAGTTCGGGATTGATGAACTTGCCAATGTCAAGTCTTCAAGAAAGAAGACTTCTGTTGCCAGTCCCTCTGCTTCGGCCCCTAAAGCACCTGTTAGGGGTAAGGGAAAGAAGAGAAAGACTTCTGAGGATCTCCAAGGATTTCCCCTGCTCCGCCAGCAGTTTCTTGATTATGTTAATGAAGTAAGGATCATTGCCCCTGTTTGCTATCCTACCTGAGTATCCTGCCTGTATATTCTGTTTCTTTGAGGATCACCCGATCCTGATCTTACCTTTTTCCCTTTTTGCAGAAACTTGTTGAAGTAGAGACCTACCTAGGCCATGTCGAGGATCAGGAAAGCCAAATCGCCGA